>NW_026869103.1:277260-426667 GCF_020745735.1 Hemiscyllium ocellatum | reverse complement strand
CTCTCTCTCGCCCTACCCTCCCTCACACTCCCCTCTCTCGCCCTCCCTCTCTTCATCCCCTCCCTCGCTCCCCCTCTCTTACCCTCCCTTCCCTCTCTCTCCGTCTCGCCCTCCCCGCCATTCCTCCCCTCCCTTGCCATCCCTTCTCGCCTTCCCCTCTCTCGCCCTTACCCCTTGCCCTCCACTATCTCGCCCTCACCTTCTCTTGCCCTCCCCCTCCCTCTCTCCCTCTCCTCTCTCGCCCTACCCTCTCTCACCCTATCTCACACTTTCCCCCCTCTTCTCCCTGCTCCTTCACTCTCTCTCCACCTTCTGTCACTCTCAACCGCCCTCAATCGGTGTCTCTCTCTCTGCCCACGTCCCTCCGTTTCTCTCTGACTGAATCTCTCTCCCTCCTGTCCCTCCCTCCCTCTCTCTCTCAGACACACTCTTTCTCCCTGCTCCTTCCCTCTCCCTCTGACCCCGAGAGTGGAGGTGGGGTGTGGTTGGTCATGGGGCTGGGTGTGGTGGGGGGTGGTGAGATGGGGTAGAGATGGAACTGCTGGAGGAGGCAGAGATGGGCAGGACAGAGAGTGTGAGGGTGAGGGGAAAGTGAAGAGTGGAGGCAGGTGGAGAAACCGGGGTTGGGGCGGTTGGTGTGAGAGGGAGAACGAGGGAGAGTGAAAGGGGGAGGTTGTGAGAAAGAGTGAGTGTGCAGGGAGAGAGAGGGAGAAATGTGGAGTAAGAGTGGGGGAGATGAAATGGGGGGCCAGGTTGGAAAGGGGGTGGGGAGGGGGACAGAGGGAGTTAACCCCAGCTCCTGAGCTCAGGGCGCGGTGCCCTCCCCTTCCCTGAGGACCAGGACTTGGGGCTGAGTCTGTCTCTCTCCAGCTCAGCTTCTCCAACACAAAGACACACAACAACATCGGTCCCTCTGCTGCTCGGCACGCTGTCATCAGCATTTTTATTGGTTACAAATGGAAGTGATGGATACAGTCAGTGGGATGGTGCCTTTTCTCACTGGCCCCTGAGTTGTGAGAAACATTGAAATGTTTCCCTGTAACCCCCTGTGGGATAAGGATGGACAAACCAGCGCTCCCCTCAGTCTGTTACCATAGCGACAGGCTGCTCCATCGCTGAAACACTGAACTGAAATGAGAAAATCCCGGATGGTGTGATTAATGAGGGAATTTGATGGATGGATGGATTTGGGTGAAGGGATATTTCAGCACATTCTTCAGCTGCTGCCTGAACTTAGTCTGGGTCACGGCATAAATCGCGGTGTTTGTGCAGCAACTGAGGAGCTGCAGCATGAAGCCCAATTCCTGCACAAAGGAATCGAGATACACAGGGGTATACACAATATTCCACATCCGTCTCCATATAGAATACAGCATTAACATTGACCATAACAGGATGAAATTGGCCGAGATCACAAACAGTAAAATGATGGATTTTTTTCGGTTTCTCATTTCAGTGTCAGACTGAGCGTCCCCATTGGTGTGAGCGCGGAGTCTCCTGCGGGCTCTGCTGGTCACTAAAATGTGTCTGACGGTGAGAACATTGAGCAGCAGAATCAGGAGAAATGGGACACCCGGGGTTAGAATGTGGTGGAGGAGCTCGATTGTGACCCAGACACTGGAGAATAGAGCAGCGTCTGTTACATCACAAAACCAGGGGGCGTTCCCCAGCCGATACCGAGCCGTGAGCATAAAATACCAGAAAATGTTCTTTAAACAGCTCAGCACAGTCACTGCTCCCAGAACCACAGCCGCCGTTTTTTCACAGCAATATTTACTTTTCAGCTTCTGGCAACAAATGGCCACAAACCGATCAAAGGTGAAAGTGACGGTGAACCAGACAGAGCAGTCAGTGGCTGCATAAAGCAGGACGGCGTGGATATTACACACGGGGACGGAGTACATCAGGAAATAAAACTGTTCCAGATAAACAATGGGAATGTGTCTCAGGATCAGGTCGAGGATAATGACCAGGAGATCCGCCGCTGCCATGGCCCCCAGGTAACTTCTGACACATGGAGACAATCCACAATCTTTATAAAGCAGGACGTAGATGGTCACTACGTTAACTGTGAGGAAGGAAAACAAACCCATTATCCATCAGCCTGGATGCAAAGGGACCCGTGTGATCGGGGACCCAGTGAGATTTTCAAATGTGTCCCTGTATTCAGGGATTTATTAAAATAATTGGAGCTGGAATAACAAATGGGAAGGTCGGAATTACTGACAAAAATGTGACATAAACCACAAGAAACCCTCCCTCCCCAAACACACAGAGACACATCCATAAGGACAGATGGATTCTGGAACGTTCCCACACGGTCGATCACTCGAGAGCAGACACAGGTCACTCCTTCCCAGTTCCTAATACGGAGGGTGGAAACGTTGCTGTCCTGAAGGATTCTCTCCCAGTTTCCAGAAGAGTTCGTGAATTCCTGTATTTTGGTATAAATTGTGGTCGATCCTGTGTCGTGGAGAAATGTTCACCCCTTTAACTGCCTGAGGGGCCTTCGGAACAGTGTCTCCTTCTCCCTGGAATGGGATCTCTTCCCTCGGGATCTTATCGATGTTCAATTCACTGACGTCCGGCCGTTCACAAACAAACAACGTCAGGGACAGAACGTTCCGGGGAATGTCAGTTATAGAATGTCAGGGACAGAACGTTCCGGGGAATGTCAGTTATAGAATGTCAGGGACAGAACTTTCCGGGGAATGTCAGTTATAGAATGTCAGGGACAGAACTTTCCGGGGAATGTCAGTTATAGAATGTCGGGGACAGAACGTTCCAGGAACTCCATGACCTGTCCATCACCTTTGTCCCCTACCCACCCCACCAACATGATGTACTGTGCCTGGGCTCAGTGTAACATTAATGGGGTGAGAGACGGAGGTTCCAATAACAGGAATGAGAACTAAAGGCATTGCCAGATCAGCTGAAATGGTTAGATATACCACATTCTCAATCCACCGCACAGAACCAGCCCAGACACCATAAAGCCAGGGGAGATATCTGTTCTCCGTGGAATACGGTGTAGACCAGGCCAGTGTCCTGCTCAGTACAAACCAGCAATCTGTGCAGATCAGATCCGGGCATTGATCTATAAACCCAGACAATATGTCTGTCCAGCACGGGGAGTTGTGCAGACCACAACAGATCATTATCTATAATCCTCAACCAGATAGTCTGATCAGCACAGCGACCTGTGCAGTGATCACCCGTGAAATAATCAGTAAACCAGGAGTAGTTACCCTCCCAGCATGTAGGGCTGTGTACCCCACCCCAGTGCATTGATCTGTAACCCAGTAGCAGTTACCCTCCCAGCATGTAGGGCTGTGTACACCACCCCAGTGCACTGATCTGTAACCCAGGATCAGTTACCCTCCCAGCATGTAGGACTGTGCACACCACCCCAGTCATTGATCTGTATCCCAGGAGCAGTTACCCCCCACCCAGCATGTAGGACTGTGTACACCACCCCAGTGCATTGATCTGCAACCCAGGAGCAGTTACCCTCCTAGCATGTAGGGCTGTGTACCCCACCCCAGTGCATTGATCTGTAACACTGTGTTAGATCGCTGCCCAGTGTGGGGAAACTTGCAGCCCATGCTGGAAGTGACAGAATGTGCAGCTCCCATCCATTTACAGCTCCATATCTCCATTGTGCCCTGACAAGGGAGTGCTGTGGGTGTGAACATCACTGACAGAGAGAGATGGCGGAGGAATCAGTTTACACAATTACAAATGGGAGGGGTATGGGAAATAGACAGAGACGGGGAGACTGAGAGATGGTGTTATGGAAGGATGTGTTCCCAGGTTTCAGAATGCAGAAATGAAAACATTTTAACAGCATCCTGTAACATGAGTCTTCCCAGGAATGTTAGCTGAACATGATATTGGTGGGAGTTCAGATGATGCAGAGTTTTGGATGAGTATTTGTTCTGCAGTTTTGTATCTGGGTGTAGGGTCAGCAGAGTGTTTGACTCATTGGGCTAAATCTAACAATAATTTATCTCAGTGCCATTTCCGTTGATTGTGACAGAGGGATCATCTACACAAGGCTGAGCTAGTTTCTTGGTTCGATCTTATCGAACTCACCTCATTAACTTCCCACCCGACCCCATGGTGTCCCTCTCATTCATTACCGGCACGATTCTCCCACCCAAATATGACTGGAGGAACTCACCATCTCCCGGGTTCCCCTGGATATTCTATGATCCCTGACACTGGCGCCATCTTTTAAAGGCCACTGAGCACACGGTTGAGCTTTCTCTGTTAGGAGCTGCCCTGCACAGTTTACCCCGAGCATGGCAGATAAGGGCTAATTACACCACGTTTTGTCGACAGGGGCACGGAGGTCCTGGTGGATGGGCCATTACAGAGGGGGACCATTCTCTTCCCAGAGGAGGCCACACCAGCAGATCCACCAAGCATGGTCTGAGCTCCCCACCCAGCTCGGTGCAGTATCTGTGGTCTGAAGAAATACCCAGCAATACAGGGCAAGCATCAATAACCTTCCCCGTTCTGTCAGGATAAGGATCACCGTATTCTCTCTGCTTCCTCACACTCCCTGTATATCTGTTACAGCACCTACCCCCGAATAAAGCTCATGCTCCACCACTCTCACTGCTGCATACAGCACCTTCTCTCTCTCTCCCTCTGTCTCTGTCTCTCTCTGTCTCTGTCTGTCTCTCTTTCTCTCTCTCTCTCTCTTTCCCTCCACTTTACCCCCCCCCCACCCCACCTTAATAACACTGCATGGATACAACACAGTGCACTGACTCCCTCCGGACACCTGACCATGACCCCCTCCCAACCTACACTAACACTAACAGCAGGACCACCCACTCCCACCCTCCCTCTTTCCCTCCCTTTCTCCCATTCCAGGAGAAACAGCCTGGAATAGGACAGAGATGGTCATGCCGGGTGGTGGCGTGCCCGATATCCATTCCCTCACCCATCCTCCCCTCACCATGTGGGGAGGACCCTGGTACGACCCTGGAAGCGTCGTGTGGGGATTCTGAAACATCCACGTCCCACCGACCGAGTAAGGAGCAATGTTCAGTGAAGGGAACTTCTCACTTTAAACCCACTGGCAGCTCCATTTTCCCCCCGGCACAACTTCGAAGCCATCTCCCTTTTGTGTCGAGCTGGTACAAATGGAATCCCCACGGTCTCGGGGGGCAGGAGGGTGGGCTTACAACACATCGTCACCACCACCTCCCAGGAAGGGAGCACGGAGACTCCCTCCTACACCGCCCCCTGTAAACAGCTCAGATACTGAAACTAATCTGTGATAATTACTGCTCTCTCCACTTGTCCTGACATCTTCAACAATCTGTGCTCATATACACCCAGCGCTCTCTGTTCCTGCAGCCCCTTTATAATGGTACAGCCTGTTTTAAACTGTCATTTTTTATCTTTCATACCAAAGTGCATCACCTCACACTGCTCTGCATTAATCCCAATCTGCCATAATTCTGAGCACTGCACCAACATGTGATCGTACTGTTAGATTTCCACACTGTCCTCCATATACTTTACAATCCTTGCAGGTTTGGTACCATTTACAAACATAGAGATTGTTATAGTGTCACAGTCCCCATGAAACAACTGAAATCCTGCCCCACACACACGAGTGTGAGCAAGTGAAATACTGATATATTCCCACGGACAGAATTGAATAATGACATACTGTCAATGGAGCAACAAAAATCCTGACATATACTAGACAGAATAGATGAAATATTGACAAACCACAGAGCAAGAGAAATCTGGATAGGTTCCACTTATCTGTATTCATCAGGGTATAATGGGATGAAGTTGAAAGTGTGTACTGTACCTTTAAGAGAGGGTGAATGCTGCTCTGAACTGAGAACTTACAAGCTCCTGTGATATGAGAGGATGGCAGACCTAGAAACAGTATATTACTATAGAGCTGGAGTCGGGTAATAAGCGGTTAAGAGAAAGGGGTTCTCAGAGTTGTGAATACTTGATGTAAAATGTTCACTTTCAGAGTTAAAAAAATAAATTGATGTTTTTTTAATCAGTGGAATTTGGGAGTTCTCTGTCACTCATATTTTAACACTTTAAGAGGTGAATTGAGCATTTCTATATTTAATTTAAATTACCAGATGAACTTCACGCCGTGTCCCAACCTTTTCTGTGTGTGTATCTGTGTGTCTCTGTGTGGGGCAGGTCTGGCAGTCTCTGCGGTGCTTAAAGTGATGCAATGCCACCCTCTGCTGGCCTCCACACGCCACTGCACAGGCATTGGCAGAGGGGGAAAACCAACAGGGATTCATTCAGAGAGGGAGAGGGGGAGGGAGATGGCAGCTGCTCACAGCACCATCCATGGACTGATCTAAATGTCCTTTAAATGTTGTAACTGTCCCTGCTTTCACCACTTCCTCGGGAAGCTTATTCCACACACAAGCCAGCTTCTGTCTAAAGTAATTACCTCTCATGACTTTAGCAAACCTTTCTCCTCTGACCATAAAATATCCCTCAGTCTTGAACCCTCGACTCTAGGGAAAAGAAATTGGCCCTTCAGCTTTTCTTTACCCCTCATGAATGTGTAAACCTCCGTAACGTCAAACCCTCAATCTCATACTCTCCAGTGAAAAAAAGTCCCAGCCTATCCAGCCTCCCCTTATAGCTCAATCCCTCCATTCCAAGCAACATCCAGGTTAATCTCTTCTGAACCCTCTCCAGCTGAATAATATCAAGGTCAATAATATCAAAGTGAATAGTGAAGGTATTTTCTCAGTGTGGGGGAGACCAAAACTAGAGGACATAGGTTTAAAGTGAGTGGAGAAAAAAACTACATGTGACCTCAGGAGCAATGGTTTTGCACAGAGAGTGGTGTGCCTATGGAATGAGCGGGCAGGATGTCCAGACTGGACACAGTATTCCAGAAGAGCCCTCACCATAGTCCTGCACACCCTCAACATGACGCCCCAATTCAGATACTCAAAGGTCTGACCATTGAAGACAAGTGCGTTAAACACCTTCTTAATCACATTATCTATATGAGATGCAAATTTTAATGAACTTTACCTGACGGCCTAAGTCTCTGTTACATAACACTGCCACAGGCCCTACTTTTAATTGTATAGGTTCTGCTCTTGTTTGATTTGCCAAATCCAATACCTCACATTAATCCAAATTAAACTCCATCTGCCACCCGTCAGCCCAGTGAGTGATATTACCACCTCCTCACTTTCCCTCTTCAAATTTAAAATACCCTCGCACTCTCCAGGAGGCCTGCACACTCTGGCAATTATTTTCACAAAGACCCTGAGCTAGGTATGCCTTGTGCAGTTAGGGAGAGGAGGGACAGATTGCAGACACAGTCAATGGGGAGGAGAGACTGGACATTAATCAGTGACCTGGTATCATTTCATGGTTTTAGGAAGAGTTCAGTCACACATGTTATTGGTGCTTTGGTGCCAGAAATTATGGTCTTTTTTTCATTGATATTTAGTAATAAATATCTATTTGTGACCCATCATTGTGCAGAGTATGTCTGCAGGATTTATTTCCCTTATATTGCAGCCTGCAGATAATAGCAGTTAACGATGTTTATGGCTTAACTCGATGGCCCAGTACATGAACAATCCGACAATTGAGACAAATACCTTTGCATTTGTTTAACAATGAAAAATATTCATGCAGTTTAGTAATGTTAACCAGATTTTAAGAAATCTCATCCCGAGCTGAAAGCTGGCACGTAAAATGTGACCCAAAGTCTGGGAATAGTTTAGATCTTCTGACGTGGGTAGTACCCATGCCTCTGAGCCAGAACCCTGAATTTGATTCCAAATGCTAAACTTCTGTGGTAGTGTCCCTAGCTCTGGACCAAACAATCTGGATTCAAGTCCTGCCTGTTGTGGAGGTGTGTCACAGTGTGTCAGAACAGGCTGATGAACAGACACACAGAGGAATCATGTTGCAGCTTTAGGAACAATTGCTGATTGGTGCTCATGTCTCTATCTCCAGGCACAAAGTTTCAGGTACAAATCTCACAGCGATGTTTCATAATACATCTAGACAGACTGATGAAAATGGTGTTAGAATTGTATCCTGTTGGAGAAGGAAGAGAGGTCAGTATTAAATTTCAGAATTAAGGCCCAGGGAAGACTGTGAGCACGTTCGTGTTAGTTGGAATCACATTTCGCAGCTGTCGCAGTTTATAAAATCATAACAGTCATGGATAGGGTGCGTAGTCAAGGTTTCTTCCCAGGGTAAGGGCGCGCAAATGTAGAGGCCATTGGTTGAAAGTGAGAGGGGGAAGATTTGGAACAAGGCCTAAGCATTTCACGCAGAGGATGGAGGCTGGTCCAATTATAACATTTGAAAGGCACCTAGATGCTGACAGACCTGCTGAGGTTTTGCAACAATTTCTGCATATGTTAAGAAATAAGATGCCTTCATTTTATCACATGTACTCTGAATGCATAAACATTTAAACATTTTTAAATGATGCAGGCACATATACATACATTTCAAATTGATTATTTTCTGCACAGAACAAGCAGCAACAATGTACCTCCATGGAGCAGGGAATGTGATGTAGACATTGTTCGGATAATGTTGAAGGAAACCTCACATGGTCCAGTTTGGGCGAGGATGATAGTGTTGTGTGACTCAACTCAGAGAGGAGCAAAATGTGATCTGCCGGAGAATGAATGGCCTGTACTGCACCCTCCCTCCCTCACTGTTTCTCATCACAGCAATGTGTGCAAGCTAAAAAAGTGTGCATGAATAGACTGATTAGTCACAGTCTGTTCCCAGAATAAGGAATCCAAAACAAGAGGGCATAGATTGAAGGCGAGAAGGGAATAATTTAGAAGCGAGGTCAGGGGCATTTTTTTTTAGCACGCAGAGAGTAATGTGTGTACAGAAAGTGCAGTGGGTGGAAATGGTGAAGGCGGTACAATTACACATTTAAAATGTGTCTGAAAGACGAGGGATACTGGCCACATGTTGGCAAATGTGACTAGATCAGATTTGGTTATCTGGTCCGAGTGAACAGATTGGACTAATGGGTCTGTTTCCGTTCTGCATGACTCTCTGATTCTATAAAAGGAATGAAGAGAAATTCTGAAACGACCTTTCAAGTCAGAATTCTCTTCACTGCAAGTTTATCGTGCCTCTATGTCCACGTTGATCCAAGGCTGAGTTAGTTAAACACTTGACAGGGAACTGTGTCACGGATGATAGGCTACAGATCGGAAAGTGGGGCTGAGACCACAACCTGATCAGCTACAATCTTAGTGCCTGGTGGAGAAGACTTAAAGTGTCTAATGACCCACTCCTGCTCCTCAGTCCGATGTTCCTGTGTTCCATTCAGCCCCTCAAACCTGAAAGACAGGAGCAATTTGAGGCCACTTACTGCTATCACCAGGTGCATAGAAACGTGAAGACCATTCAGCCCCTCAGTATTATCACACACAGTTTGAGGTGATTTGGCAAATGTAATTTTAAAACCAAAGCTGGGTATGAAAGAGGCCCCTCATCTCTCTTTACAGAGCGTCCCCTCTCTGCAAATTGTGCTTCATTTATTGGTCATGTTGTAGACCCAGATTAACTGAGAAAACAGTCCCCATACCTCACCCAGTGATGGCTCAAATCTTTGACTGCAACATCAATAACCACCCTATCAAGAAAAAAAATCCACTAACCTTCCAATAATAGAATGTGAGAACATCAGAAACAGGGGCAGGACGCTCATCCCCCTCAAGCCTGCCTTGCCATTCATTAAGATCATGACTGATGTGCTCTAGGTCCGAAATCCTCTTCAATGTCCAAATCTTCATAGCCCTTAACTCTCTGTCAGGTCAAATCCATCTCCCCTTCTTTAAATACTTTGTCATCTACCTCTCCTAACATGATGGAAAAGCGGATTGCTGACATTCAATACCCTCTGTTTGAAATATGCACCCCCTGCTCCTCTACCATGACCTGTTGCTATGAGCATATGATGAGAACACAAAGTTTCAGAAGAGGGGATGTTTTTTGAAGATTATTCAATGTTCACAACAATGTGTCTCTCCCCCCACCCCCGTCAGCTCCTGAAGCAGTCTGTATCCATGTGCAGCAAGACCCAGGCAACATGCAGGCTTGTGCTGTGAAAGAATATGTAGCATCCATTAACAGTACTGTGAGATGCTGCTTAATTCCACAGGGAACAGAGGAAGTCATTCAGTAACTCAAGCTCACTTCACAGGAATATGAGGAAGCCATTCAGTCCAGAGAAACTACTGAACAAGAAGAGGGATAGCCCATTCAGACCCTCCTGCCTCTTACACAGGAAGCAAGGAGTCCATTATTAAAGACCATGCCAGAGCCCTTAAAAATTATTTTGATGTTATAGTTTAAATGCAACCAATATGTTATTCTAAAGTCAAATATAACAACTGGTTCAGATGTAATGTGATTGGTGAAACTACTCGATGTTAAACAAAACTGTTTATTTGAGCACTATCATTAAAATGTAATCAAAGAAAGAGGGAATTGGAATAGCAACACGATTCAAAAAACTTAACAAAATAGTAGATGCAATCCTATTACTAACTAACTGTACCAACATAGTCATATCCCATAAACACAACCAATTGGGGAAAAAAACAAATTCCCACATACAGTTCTCCAGGAAGGGGAAAGCACTATCCAGTAAAAAAAAAGGTCAGACAGAGTAGTAGCCAGGAGATAGTCACTGAAGCTTTTAACTCTGTGGAGACCCCATTAGTTTCTGATGTTACTGAGAAACCAAAACCCAGAGATCCTAATCTGTGAGAGGAGGCCACACCCATTCAGGCTGCATTAAAATAAACCCAAGGCCTCTCTAGCTGTTTAAACAGTGGCTTTAACTAACCATCTTGGTAACGATCATTCAATCTGTCTCTTAAAAGAAACCAGGACAAAATAACATCTGAAAGCTACAGCATCATCACACTAGTCAACACATCGAGCTGTTAATCAGGACCCAGGGGTAACCCAGTCAGGCCCTTGGCCCTGTCCAATCGGACGAAGAAGAAGCCATTCAGCCCCTTGAGTCCATTATACAGGAACAAGAGGAGGCCATTCAGCTCCTTGAGTCACTGACACATGAACAGAAGGAGGCCATTCTGCCCCATGAGTCGCAAAGAGACAGCAGGAGGAGACCATTCAGCCGCTCAACGCTCTTACACAGGGAAGTGAAGAGTGAAGTAAAATGCGTTGTGTGGAATCTCAAGCAGGCACCTTCCATCTTCGAGAAGACAGCATGGTGTTCTCTTTGTAGGGCAGAAGCTGGTGGGAATGCCTATTTGTTTCAGATGGAAGGTATGGTGGCTGCTGTTGGGGATTGTGAACACATGACGTTCAGTGCAGGCTCACACACTGACTGATAATTAATGTGGGGAGAGCTAATTACGGCTTAGAAACAATTAGGAAAACCATATTAGACTAATGAATGGCTTCTCTAATTTCACATAATAATGATGATGTTCATGTTGACCTTGTCTAGTGCACGTCCTGTTCAGTGTAACCTGTATGCCTTACTCTGTACCGGTCTATTTCCACCCTATGATCTGCCTGTCCATGCTTACTATGATGTACCTCCACTGCTCATAAATAAAGTGTTTCCCTGTACTGATGTACACATGACAATAAATCAAACCAATCAATCCTGGGTAAAGTATGGAATTTCTCACCCTGTCAATGTCTCTCCTGGAAATAAGTGATCGCAACCAATCCTCAAGTTTCAGTGCAACCATCTCTATTCTCTCATAGCTCTACAGATTAAACACTGAGTTTCTTCGCTCTCATTTCATGGTACAAACATCTCTGTCTGTTTTAAGGAAATTACTACTGACAAAGGAGATCAAATCTGTAGAGATTTCCGCAAATACTCTCTCAGCAAGGATTCATAACTGCAGGAACATGGCTTTACAGAGATTTTTGAATCAGTAGGCACAGAGAGCAGTAGACGTAGTCTGTATAGATTTCAGTGAGGCCTTTGATTAAGTTCCACACGATAGGCTGCTCTGGAAGATTCGATGGCATAGAATGCAGGACAGCAGGAAAATTGGATACACCATTGCCTTGATGTTGGGAAGGAGAGGTTAATAGTGGAAGGATGCTTGTAGGACTGGAGGCCTGTAACGTATTTTTTGTTCACTCTCTGGATGGGGGCATTACTGGATAGGCAGCATGTATTACCCATCATAATTGCCCACAGGGCAGATAAGAGTCAAGCACATTGTTGTGGGTCTGGAGTCACGTGCAGGCCAGACCAGATAAGGATGCAATTTTCCTTTCCTGAAGGATTTTAGTTAACTAGTGGAGAATCTCAGGGGTTAGTGCTGGGCCCATTACTGTTTGTTATTTCTTATCAATGATAGGAATGAGATTGTAACAAGCATGATGATTAAATTTGCAGATGAGATTAAAATATTCAGTATCGTGGACAATGAGGAAGGTTATCATAAAATGCAGCAAGACCCTGATCAACTGTGGAAGTGGGACCAGAACTGGCAAATGGTGTTTAACATATATAGGTGCGAGGTCTTACATTTTGGAAAGTCAAATCAAGATAGGTGTTTCGTGATGAATGCTAATGTCTTAACGGGGTTAGTGGGCAGAGAAACTTTGAAGTTCAGGTTCACGGTTCTCTGAGAATGGAGTCACAGGTAGACAGAAGGCTTTTGGCACACTGGCCTTCATCAGTCAGGGCACTGAGTATAGAAGCTGGGAAGTTATGTTGCAGATATACAAGACATTGGCGAGGCCACACTGGAAGTATTGTGTTCAGATTTTGTCACTTTGTTATAGGAAGGATGTTATTAAATTAGAAAGAATGCACAAGAAATTTACAAGGATGTTGTCGCAACCCAATGGTCTGAGTTAAAGGGAGAGTTTGGATATTCTCAGACGTCTTCTTTAGAACAGAGGAGACTGAATGGGGAGCTGATAGAGTTACATAAGATCATATGGGGCATGGATATGGTGAATGTTGTCAGTCTTTTTCCAATGTTTGGAGAGTCACGGACGAGAGGTCATTAGTTTAAGGTTAGATGGAAGGAGAAAAGGGAACCTCAGGGGCAACGTTTTTTACACAGAGGCTGGTACGCAGATGTAAAGAGCTGCTAGCGGATGCGTTTGAAGGGGGTACATTAACAACATTTAAAAGACATTCGCACAAATATATGGATAGGAAAGGGCTTGAAGGAGATGGACCAAGTGCAAGGAAATGTGTTAGTGTGGATGGATATTTACAATGTGGAGGTCGAACCCCTCTGTTGATTAAAGCAAACACCCAGAAAAGCTCACTTTGCCGCGTAATTTGTTAATATATGACTGACAAAACTCCGACATGCCACTATTTAAAGAAAAATAGCAATTTAATTTCTTAACTTTAATAGTCATCATTAACAACAACTATTCACAAATACAAGAACTCCTATTCTTAACTGATATCCATCTGACTCCAACTCGAAAAAAACGCTGTTCCTATAACCCACGTCTGAAACATTACATTCAATTAATCTCAAGACCACAGTGTCTCTGCCTCCTCCGCTGACTTCACTCTTCCAGCTGCTGACATCCATGGGTCACCTTCCTTTGTTTTTTTAACTGCAACTAGTTTTTACATGAAAAGGTATCTTAGAGAGTGTTTTAAGTGGCCAGTTACCTCTCCGACTCTACAGCAGTTGCTCTGCTGTTCAATGGCAGTTACTGTCCATCTAGATTTCAAAATGCCAGGTGCATATATTCCTCACGACACATTAAATACTCATAATTTGATTATTTCCATGTGTCGGAACAATGATATTCAAATACCATTGTCTTCTGGTATCCTGGGCATTATTTAAACTAATTCTTATCAAAACAGCAACCAAAACCCAGGTATCCATTTACCAGACAATTGTTTCATTTGGAAAAGCCTGACCATTAGCTGGCAATTCTGGCTGTACATTATATTCAGCAAAATCAGTTCTGTCTGAAAGTGACCAGTCCTGCTTTCAGACCCACCCTCCACCCCCCCCCACCCCCACCCCACCCCCGTCCTTTTCAGGAAAAAGAAATGAAACATCAGAATGAAAAGATGGCTTCATTTCTTTTTCTGTAATTCTGAATCCCAAAACTACGAAATGCAAAAGTAATTAATCTAACTTATATCTTTCATATTAATTCTGCACACATATGTAACATTGCAATATTCAAATGTAATCTACACTTTTTTCTTTAAATCTGTGATAACACATCTGCTATCACAATTGTACGGCCCACAACATATATATTTTTGCAGTTAAAAGTTGATAACGTCAGACTCCAATGAAATATTTACATATTTTAGTCTTTAAATCTTTCAGAAAATGCAAAAAGTTTGTAGTTTTATACATTCATCTCCGACAACCCGTTTGTCACATACAATCATGTATTGTCAGGCCAGCACCAAACTCAATAATCTTCATTCAGTTGTGGAGCATTTATTTCTGGTGGATGTTCGGTTTCTTTTTGACAGGTAGCCAACTGGCCATTCCATTCCATTAACATGATCCTGCATCAATACCTCTCCAACCCCTATATCGCTAACAACAATTGCAACTTTGAAGTGTTTCAAAATATTTGTTGTAGCTAAAATTGGTGTGGTAGTTAACTACCTGCTGGAACTGTTCTATACACCAACATTTTACGTCTTTTTCAGTAAACCCATCAGCAGTTCCACAACACTGCTGAAGTTTTGAACAAACTTCCAATGGAATCCACTCAGTCCCAAAAATCGAAGCTCCTCTTTCATCGTGGATGGTTGTGGAAATTCCTCAAAGCCCTTCGTCTTTGTGTTCCATGGGGTCAACCTTCCATGTCCAATGTAATGCCTCAAGAACGTCACATCTGCCTTCGCAAAATCTGTTTTCTTTGCATTTATTATCAGTTTTCCTTCTTGCAATCGTTCAAGGAGCTCTGCCAACTGTAACATGTGATCTTTCCATGACTTGCTAAAGATCACTGCATCTAACAGATAAACTGCACAATTTGTTAATCTGGCCACAACTCTGGTCATGAGTCTTTGGAATGTGGATGGTATATTATTCATTCCAAAGAGCATCACTTTGAATTGATGTTGCCCTTTAAGGTGACAAGCGCAGAAACTTATTTCACTTTCTCTGATTACGTTGCCTGCCAATAATCATGCAGTAAGTCCAACTTTGTGATGCGTGTGGCTTGTCAAACATTATTTATGCCGTCTTCGAATCTTGATATTAGATAGGAATCTGAATTTGTTGACCTTATGATCGTGGACACAAAATCGCTGAGCCCCATCAGGTTTGGGAAATAACAGAATCAGCGTACTTCACCCGCTCTGACTAGGTTCAATGATGTCTTCGATGAGCATTGCCTCTACATCCTTCTGGACCTCGGTGGCTTTGTGAGGATTAAGCCAGCAGGAGTGTTGTTTATCAGAACAGCATTCCCTACTTCCACCCCATAGACAAGCGTAAGTCCTCCCATAATGGTTCTGCAAATGTCCTCATACTGCTGCGATGAAAATCAACTGGGTTCATTGCTCCTGCAACGGATAGCTCGCTGTCCTCTCTCACTCCTCAAGGAATTTCTTGTTAACTAAAGAATTGTGCGTCACATCAAAATCCATGACATCCGCATTTGATCCCTCACTCTGCAGGGCAGTAACTAACATCTGTTTCTCCAGTTCCCTATCTTTATATTTGTAAGGTTACAATGTATTCACATGACATACCTGTTACCTTTATTTTTATATCCAGCATCTTTACCAGACAGTTTACCTGACTCTACTTCTTCTCCATTTGGAAGGAGACACTAAACCTGGATTTGAAGGGATTTCCCACTATTGGTGGCACCCCCCACGAAAAGAAATAGCATCAAATTTCATACTTTGTACCTGCCACTTAGTTCATTCTATGCTCTACCTTCTTCATGTGCTGTTTAGCTAACTCACATATTCTAATCTCTCTCTCTCACCTCAGATACATATTCCAAGTTTGAGATCTCTGACTTCAGTCCTGTTATTTTCTCTTTAATTAATTCCAAAAGACCTCACATTTCATGTCCGAATACTAACTCAAAGGGAGTAAATTGAGTAGATCGGGGCATCTCTAATGGCAAATAATTTAATGGGACACCTTTATCCCAATCATTTGGCCAACCCTGACAGTACGCTGTTATCATGGTCTTCAGCGTCTGATGCCAACTTTCCAAGGCTCCATGCGATTCAGGATGGGGCGCACTTGATTTGTAGTGCTGTATACCTAAGCTATCCATGATTTACTTAAACAGCCGAATGGTAAAATGACTCCCTTGGATTGATGGGAACTTTCTGGGTAGCCCGTACTGAGTAAGGAAAGATACGAACCCCTCCACCACCCTTTTCGTTTAATAATCTTAATGGAATTATCTCTGGTAATCTGACAGACACATCCATTATGTTTCAGAAATATTTATTTCCGCTTTTAGTTTAGAAAGAGGGCCTACAGAAATAATCATAACCCAGGTGAAAGGTGCGTCGAATGCAAGAATTGGCGACAAAGACTCTGGTTTCTCGTCCTGCCTGTGGCTTACCTACCATTCGGCATATATGGCACACACAGTAAAGAATAAACACGTCCTTGTGCATTCCAGGCCAGTAGAAATGATTGCATACATTAGCCTGAATCTTCCAGGTGACCTCCTGCAGGTAGTTCATGTGATCCCCGTAACACTTCCTGTCTGTATGCGATCGCCAACACAATCTGGTCAACTTTGGCCCATTTCTCCTGTGCAATAACCTGTTGTGGTCTCCATTTTCATTTAGGACTCTATTTTTAAGTTGCTAACGCAGAATGTATTCTGATTCCTTTTCTGACGATACATCAATTTATGTAAATTTCTGTTGTAAGGCCATTAGCCTTTCAGGACTAAACACCTCTGCCTGACCCTCTGCCTGATCAGGATTTTCCTGAACTATTACATGAACAGCGGGCCAGTTAATGACACTTCCGCTCCTTTGTCTTTCTCTTTACATTTTGCTTCTTGCTGTAACCTATGACAGTGAGATCTTGGTATTACACAGTCTGGAAACTTTCCTGGGTACTTGTCTTTTAACTCATCAATCCACTGGTCTTCCTTTGACTTCACCACCACAAAAGGTGTCACTTTCACCTTGGATCCTGCTGTGTTGTTCTCAATAATAAAGCGGTATTTCTGAAACTGACGGTCTGCCACTCACTCCCACTGTTACGTCCCCAATCTTGATTTGGATCTCCAACCCGGAGAGCACTAAATTTCTGTTCCCATTCCACAAATGATCACTCTCTCAGGTAACATGTCAGAAAGAGTACAAATACTTCCATCATTTACTTTTAGATGCTGAGAGAATGTAAGGATTACACATACTGGAGATCACAGTTGAAAGGTGTAGCACTGGAAACGCACAGCAGGTCAGGCAGCAACCAAGGAGCAGGAGAATACATGTTACAGGCATAACCACTTCATAAGGCAACTGGGGGATGGGGGTAAAGAGTTCTGAGAGATACGTCGGTGGGTGGGGGAGGAGGTGGGCAGAAGGTAACTTGGAAGGCGATAGGTAAATGCAGTTGGGGGGGCGATGGTGAGAGGTCAGAGGACTGGGTGAAGTGGATGGTAGTAGGACAGCTGGGACCCTCCAACCATACGGCATCAACGTCGACTTCACCAATTTCCAATTCTCCCCTCTCCCAACCTCATCCCAAATCCAACCCTTCAACTCAGCTTCATGTTCTTCAACTCTCCTGACAGTCCACCTTCCTTCCCACATGTCCACTCCACCCTCCTCTCTCACGATCATTCACATCTTCATTTTCCTATCGCCTTCTCATTGACCTTCCCCTCAGCCCCACTTCTACCCTCCTACTTACCTTTTACCCCCCTTTCACCCCCTCCCCGCCACTTTCCATATGAAGGGCTTGTGCCTGATGTGTCGATGTTCAGACACTGCCTGACCTGTTGTGCTTTTCCAGTGCCACACTTTTTGAATAATAGAGACTGAACAGATCCTGTATCTCACAAAATTATACCTTGTTATCCTTCTCCCCCGTTCTTTCTGAGTAACCTTTCCCCACAGAGGTGAATCCTTTATAGAGATCAGGTTCAACTCCATACCCGTCCCCTGCCTAAGCTGAGCACTCTCCTGCAGCTCTTCAACTTTTCTTGGGGTTCCTTTACTACTTCCACTAATGCCACTGGCTTAGCCTCTTTTACCACATCTTTTTTTAACGACAGGGCCTTTCTTCAACGACTTGCATTGTGACTTTGTCTATCCCACTTATTGCAGTGAAGACAGTTTTTCCTAGTGCGCTTCTTAAACCACCTGCACTGTAATTCTATGAGTTACACTCTGGTATTGTGAAAACACCTGAGGCTTTTCACCTCCTTTCAACACTCTTGGGCTTATTTATTAACCGAAATAAACCATTGCCAATGTGCTCTCGATCTTTGTTTAGTAGAGTAGGATCTCCCCTTCTCCAAATTTCTAACCCTCACAGGAGGGAGGTCCTACCTGAAGCTAAATTGCAGCTCATGCACCAATGTGTATTGACCTGCCATCTCTGCCGTGCTTCTCACTTCTCGAACTTGCTGTTCATTCTCATGAACTCTGGTCATCTCTGGATGTGAGTGTTTAAATTCCTCCAGCAAAATGATCTGTCTTGTCTATTTTTAAGGCCCATGCTCATCAATCAAAATTACTATGTTTGACTCTTTCAAACTCAATATAAGTCCGACCTGGTTCCATCATTATGTTTCTGAATCGCGCTATATATACTGCTGGTATCAATTCGTAAGCATTCAAAATAGCCTGTTTGACACCGGCATAACCTCCTCTTTTCAGCCACAGAACATCCTATCTACTCCCCTTACAATAGAATCCCCTATGACCATGGCCCTGCGATACTTTTTCTCGCCCTTCTGAACAGCAGTCCCAGACACGGTGCCATGATCCTGGCAACTGATGCCATTCTCTGGTGAGCCATCTTCCCCAACAGTATCCAAAACGGTATACCTGTTTTGGAGGGAGATGACTGCAATGGACACCTGCACTGCCTTCCTACCCTTTTTATGCCTTTTGGTCACCCATTCACTTTCTCCCTCAGCAATCCTAACCCGCAGTGTTAGGATTAAAGGATGAGAAATAACACACACAGCACGATATAAGTAGGAAACGAGATGAGGTCCTGAAAGAAGAATTCAGGTAGCTAGAAGAGAATTTAAAGGGTAGTGATCTCAGGAATACTACCAGTGCCACGTGCTAGCCAGTGTAAAAATGAAAGAATAGGCAGGATGAACACGTGGCTTGAGGGATGGTGTAAGAGGGAGGGATTCAAATTTGTTGAACATTGGGACAGGTTCTGGGGAAGGTGGGACTATTACAAAATGGATGGTCTACATCTGAACCAGACCGGAACCAACATCTTTGTGGGAGTTTTTGATCCTACTGTTGGGGAGTTTGTAAACTAATGTGGCAGGGGTCTGGGAACCAGTCGATACTGGAGATTGTAAGAATTGTGAAGATGGCATTAATAAATGGAAGGGTAGGCAGAGAGCGGATGAGCACAAATATCTGGTGGCATGAAATACGACTACTTTCATGCAAGGAGTATAGTGTGTAAGGCAGATGAACTTAGGGCTTGGATTGGTGCCTGGGAGTATGACATTACTGCAATCAGAGACTTGGTTCATGGAAGGGCATGATGATTAACAATGAAATGTTTCAGGATATAAACCATTCAGACAGGACAGAAAGGGAAGCAAAGGGGGGCGGGTGGATGGGGTGGAGTTGCATTGCTGATCAAGGACGATTTCATGGCTATGCTAAAGGAGCACACTATGGAGGTCTTGGGTAGTGAGGCATTATGGGTGGAGCTGAGAAATAAGAATGGCACAGTTACATTGTTGGGGCTGTATTACAGACGTCCCAACAGTGAGTGTGGGGTAGAAGAACAAATATGTTAACAGATTATGGAAAGATGTAGAGGCAATAGGGGAGTGGTGATGGGAGATTTTAATTTTCACAACATTGACTGGGATACACTTAACGTCTGGATGGGATAGAATTTGGAAGAATTCCAGGCAGGTTTTCTCCTGCAGTATGTCAATAGTTCGACGAGCGAAGGGGCCACATTGGAACTGATACTGGGGAACGAGCCAGGACAGGTGGTAGAAGTTGCGGTGGATGATTTCTTTGGGAACAGTGACCACAATTCTATAAGTTTCAGAATATTCGCAGATAAATTAGAAAGTGGACCTAAGGGAAGAGTACTAAACTGGGCCAAGGACAATTATATCAATATTAGACTGGAACTCGGAAATGTGGATTGGACACAGCTATTTGAAGGGAAGTCCACATTTGCGATGTGGGAGGCTTTCAAAGTTAGGTTAAAGATAGTGCATGATAGGCATGTCCCGTTGATGGCAAAGGATAGGAGGGGCAAAATTCATGAACTGTGGATGACAGGATAAATTGTACGACTAGCAAAGAGGAAAAGGGAAGCATACATAAGGTCTAGGCAGCTAAGAACAGAATGGACCCTGGAGAAATATCAGAAGAGTAGGACAAGTCTTAAACAAGGAATCAAACGGGCTAAAAGGGGTCATGAAATAGCATTAGCGAGCAGAATTTAGAAGAATTCCACAGCAGTTTATTCTTATATAAGAAGTAAGCAGGTAACTAGAGAAAGGATTGGTCCACTAAAGGATAACGAAGGAAGGCTGTGTGTCAAACCTGGGATAATGGGTGAGATTCTGAATGATTACTTTGCATCAGTGTTCACTGAGGAGAGGGACATGATGGATGTTGAGATTAGAGATCGAAGTTTGATTAGTCTGGATCATGTTGACATAAATAGGGAAGATGTGTTGGGTAGTCTACAGGTTATTACCGTGGACAAATCCCCAGGACCGGATGTGCTTTATCGCAGGTTGCTGAGGGAGGCGAGAGAGGAAATAGCTGGGGCCCTGACAGATACCTTTATGGCATTCTTAAATACAGGTGAGGTGCCAGAGGACTGGAGGGTTGCTCATTTTGTCCCCCTATACAAGAAAGGTAGTAGGGACATTCCAGGTAACGACAGACCAGTGAGCCTGACTCGGTGGTGGGAAAGTTGCTGGAGAGGGTACTGAGGGATAGCATCCATTTATATTTAGAAAAGAATGGGCATATCAGGGATAGGCAACATTGTTTTGCGTGGGGAAGATCGTGCCTTATCAGCGTAATTGAGTTCTTTGAGGAAGTGACCAAGGTGATAGATGAAGGAAGGGCTGTTGATGTCATATACATGGACTTCAGTAAGGCATTTGATTAGGTTCTCCATGGCAGATTGATGGAGAAATTGAAGTCATATGGTGTGCAGGGTGTTCTAGCTAGATGGATAAAGAACTGGTTGAGCAGCAGGAGACAGAGAGTAGCAGTTGAAGGGAGTTGCTCTCAATGGAGAAAAGTGACCAGTGATGTTCCACAGGGGTCAGTGTTGGGACCACTGTTGTTTGTAATATACATCGATGATCTGGAAGAGGTCACTGTTGGTATGATTAGCAAGTTTTCAGATGACACGAAGATTAGTGGAGCAGCAGAAAGCATCAGGGACTGTCAAAGAATACAGTAGGATAAACTGAAAAATGTGTTGCTGGAAAAACGCAGCTGGTCAGGCAGCATCCAAGGAGCAGGAGAATCACTGTTTCGGGGCATAAGCTCTTCTTCAGGACTCGAAGATATTCCCGAAATGTCAATTCTCCTGCTCTTTGGATGCTGCCTGACCTGCTGTGCTTTTCCAGCAACACATTTTTCAGCTCTGATCTCCACCATCTGTAATCCTCCATTTTCCGTTTTGATATAGATAGACTGGAGAGTTCGGTGGAAAAGTGGCAGATGGATTTCAATCCAGACAAATGTGAGGTGATGCACTTAGGCAGGAGGAATTCTAGAGCGAATTATACAATGAATGGAAGAGCTTTGAAAAAGTTGATGAGCAGAGAGATCTGGGAGTGAAGATCAGTTGAACCCTTAAGGTTGTTGCACAGATGGATAGAGTGGTCAAGAAGGCATATAGTATGCTTGTCTTCATTGGATGGGTATTGAGTATAACGGCTGACAAGACATTGTTTCGGCCGCATTTAGAATACTACGTACAGTTCTTGTCGCCACATTACCAAAATGATGTGAACACTTTGGAGAGGGTGCAGAGAAGATTAAAAAGACTGTTGCCTGGTATGGAAGATGTTAGCCATGAAGAAAGGTTGAGTAGGTTAGGTTCATTTTCATTAGAAATAAGGAGATTGAGTGAGGACCTGATTGAGCTTTATAAAATTATGAAGGGTCTAGAAAGTGTGGATAGAGACAAGCTTTTTCCCAGGGTGAAGGATAAAATAACGAGAGGTCACACTTTCAAGGTGAGAGGTGGAAAGTTTAAGGGGGATACATGCGGTAAGTACTTCACCCAAAGGGTGGTGGGCGTTTGCAACGCGTTGCCAGCAGAGGTGGTAGAGGCAGGCACGGCAGATTCATTTAAGATGCGTGTAGACAGATGCATGAGTAAGTGGTGAGCAGAGGGATACAGATGCTTAGGAATTGACCGACAGGTTTAGACAGTACATTTGGATCGGCTCCAACATTTGTTGGAACAAAAATGAGAAATTCTCAAAGGGCTGTTCAAGTGGAAATTCCCTTCCCCAGAGTATTGTGGTGCCTGGATGTTTGCATTTATTCAAAGTTGTTTTTTGTATGTAGTAAAATGGTATTCAGACAGAAACATGCTGCTGAGACCAAAAGCACATGGAGCGGTAACAAAGTATCTAATAGCCCACTCCTGCTGCTCAGTCCTGTGTTGCTATGTTGTATTCAACTCCTCAAGCTCCTACAAGGAGCAGATGGAGGCCACTTGCTCCATATACCTGGTCAACAGTAACACAGGATCTCATTCAGTCACTCACGACTGTCACACATGGTTTGGTGTCAGTTGGAAAATGTTATCTGGTTCGAAAGACGCCTCTCGTCTCTTTACAGAGTGTTTCCTCTCTGCAACTTGTGGTTCATTTGTTGGTGATATGATGGACCCAGATTCACTGTGAACACAGTGCCCATACCTCAACCAGAGATGACTCACAAAATACTTTACTCTCTCTGATTGCAACGTTCAATAAAATAGCATTCCAGAAAATTACAGCCACTAATTTTGCAATTACTGAATATGAGGACAAAAGGAACAGGATCGGGAAATTCGGATGATCAAGCCATTGCATAACACCATGGCAGATCTACTGTTGACATTAACTCCTCTTTAATGCCCAATTCTTCACCCCTTAGCTGTCTGACAGGTCAAAAATCCAACTACCTCCTCCTTAAGTGCTTTCAGTGATATAGCTCCCCTAGCTCTCAAGCCCAGGTCATTCCTGACAGTGATTACCCTCTGTGAGAGGAAAGCACTCCCTACACATACACCGTCACCTATTGATATGAACAAGAGGCGAATACAGGGACTCAGGAAAGAGCGAATGGCTTTGATACCAAGGCAGTATTTAACTGAAGATGGCATCAAGACCACCTACCTATTTGATCTGAATGTGGATCAGGTGTAACTTTCCCACTGGACGGGGTCTTTCAGAACACAAGTAACAGGTTTGGGGTCAGTCGCCAACAATCCTCTCACTCCTGGGACATCTCTGCAGGAGATCCCCAGGTTAGCCCCCTCAGCACAAACATCTTCAGCTGCTCCATCAATGTACTTTCCCAGCATAAGATCTGAAGTAGGTATGATGACTGAAGATAACAGAATGTTCAGAACATTTTGCCCCCCATCAGCTCCTGAACCATTCTGTGTCCATCTGCAGCAAGACCCGGACAGCATTCCGGTTTGTGCTGTTAAAGTGTCGGTAACATTTATGTAACAGCACGGCCAGACACTGCATATTTCCACAGTTAAAAGAGGAGCTCACTCAGCATCTCAAGCTGGTTTCACACGGGTATGAGGTAGCATTCAGGCACAGGAAGAGTGACAGCACATTCAATACTCCTACCTGTTACACAGGAAGAAGAGTTGTCTGGTCAGTACATCGAGCTGTTAAACAGGAACCGGCAGAGCCCAATCAGACCCTTAAACCTGTTCCATGAGACCAGGAGGAGGCTATTCATCCCCATGAGTCAGTTATACAGGAACAAGAGGGGGTCACTGATATTCTAACATGACAAACCAAGACTAACATGAAACCGAGACTGCACTGATAGAGGACTCCATGACGTTAATCATGGTTCCATTGTCTGTAGAACGTGTGCTGCTTTAACATAGTTTGCTGGCAGAGAGGAGTGAAATCAATTGATTTGTGCCAAGTCTCAAGAAGGCATTTTCCAATCCTGAGAAGACACACCCATCGTCTCCATGGAGGTCAGAATCTGGTGGGAATAGTTAACTGTTTTCGCATGAAGGTATTGTGGCTGCTGTAGGGATTGCGGATAACGGGACTTTCAGTGCAAGACCATACACCAAATGCACTGTATTAATGTGGGGAGAGATTATTCAAACACTGGCCCTCTGTCTCTCACATGCGACATGGGAATTGGGTGTGGAGTGAGGGGAATATTCTCAAATGCTCTTAAACTAACGACAATCATGCAACCCGAGTAAAAAAGAAGCCATGGAATTTTTCACCGTATCAGTGTCTATTTAGAACATCGTGAGTGACTGTCCCTCCCCCTCAAGTTTCAATGCAATCGCCTCTCACTCTCTCACAATGCCAGAGATTAATCTTCACTGTCTCCTCATGCTACCATAATCCCAGGGATTAGTCTGGTGAAACTCCATTGCACACTCTCTGTGGCAAGGCGATCATTCCTTATAAAGGAGAGAAAGTCTGTCCACATTGTCCCAAATACTGCCCCAACAACACTCTCAGCGATGATCATAAAAACTCTTTTTTCCTCTTAGACATCTCCGTTTATTTCCTGTGGCGTAAAAAGACTTTCATTCTCACTATCATGCTGGAAGAGTTAATACTTTTATAATGAAGGTATAGTTGATGCTGTCGGGATTATGGATAACATGACGTTCATTGCAGGATCATGCACCAATTGAACTGTATTAATGTTGGGAGAGTTTATTCAAAAACCTAAACCTCTCTCTCTCTCTCTCTCTCTCTCTCTCTCTCTCTCTCTCTCTCTCTCTCTCTCTCTCTCTCTCTCTCTCTCTCTCTCCCCCCCTCTCTCTCTCTCTCCCTTTCTCTTTCTCTCTCTCTCTCTCTGTCTCAGTTGAAATAAGGAGTGGGGGTGGTTGAGTGGAACGTTCTCAGAGCATCTTAAACTATCGAGAATCATGTAATCTGAGTGGAAAAAAAGCCATTGAACTGATTAGCATATCATTACCTTTTAGAACATCATGAGTCACTGTCCATCCCCCTTAAGTTCAATGCAATCACCTCTTATTCTCTCACTGAGCTTCGCTCACTGCTCATGGTGCCATCATCCCAGGGATTAGTCTGGTGAAACTTGAGAGAAGGTCTATCCACAGCACCCCAAATACTGCCTCAACAACACTCTCAGGGATTGTAAAAAACATATTTTCTCTCATTTAGACATCACCATTTATTTCATGTGCCACAAAATGCCATCCCTTCTCTATGCACTACGACTGACATGGAATTTATAAGTTCCTTACATCTGTACGTCAGCGTCAATAAAGCCAGCACCAGAGATTCCTATGGAGATGTGCATCACTCTCGGAGACAATTTCAATGACATTGTATACACCTAAAATAGGGGATGATCACGTACCTGAATGGAAATGAGATGTAGCAATACGTAAAACAGGCAGAGAACGGGAGCTATCTTTACCTTTATTCTTCTCTCACAGGATGTATGCTGCCCTGGTCAGGGCAGCATGTTATTCAGATCTTGAACTGAGTGGCTTGTTCAGCTGTTCCACTGTACCTTAAAGTGTAACACGCATAGCTATGGATTTTTAGTGCCACAACACAGGATAAATCTTCCTGCTTAATTAAAACCAGCAACAGAGAAAAGATTTATCCCATGCATTAATCTGATAATTCTAGAGTCCAAATCTATTTAAAGTAAAAATTAAAAACTTTATTTCTTAAAGTACAACAGAGAATAATAAACGAACGATTACTTACAACTTCTTCCTCTAACCTATCTTTGACCTTTCCCTCCACAGTACAACCCCGATAAGATTCCTAATTAAGATTTACAAAAGAAAACTTCATATCTCAAAACCAGGAAGCTTTCGGTTCTTCTCCATATTCCTGTCTTCTTTTCTTCTTGGGGACTCTGCTTCACCAGTTACTAATCAATAAAGGTACCTATAGGAGAGCTACTTTTCAGGCAGTCTTTAGATGCTGGTAGCTTGGCAATTCTCCTCTCAATCGTTCAATTTTCCATGGCCTTGTACCGCCAAACTATTGGATTGTATCATTGGCAGTTAAGATTGTCAATATAATAAATTGAAACTTGATTGGAGGTGGGTATTTTGGGATATAATTTAAAATGTTTTGCTGAATTTGTTTCTAGACAATGAGCTAATCGGACGTTCGACAAAATGTTACATTATATCTATTTTTCAGAGCTCTTGGTGCTGTCAGGTAGTTATTGTTGGTTTTTAATTCTCTCAAAGGTACAGTACACCCACGTGTTCATCATAGAAGTCACACGGAAACCTGAGGATTGAATCATGACACATTGACTTCCCTAAAGGTCTTGAGGCAAGCAGATTGTTTTTTTTATAACAAATGATAATGGTTGCTTTTAAACTCCCCAATTTCCTTCATGAGATATCAACAGACTATTATTCTGTGGCTCTAGATTATGAGTCAATGACTTGACCACCATAAACTGTCTTCCCTTATGTGCAGAGAACAAGTTAAACATTCTCAATAGAAATTATTTAGTGACGGACATGTGATTGCAAGAAACGTGAAACTGTTGCATCCGGATTGAACAAAGGCACAAATGGTTTATTCAGATATTGCACTGAGACTGAGGACGATACTGGGATATTATGATGGTGGTATTGGACAGGATTGGTGAGTGGGGAGGACACGGAGATGTAAACCTGTGAAGGACAAAATGAATTATGGAGTTTGAGAAGAGTTTGGTTCCTTCTCGCATATCAGTGAATAATGTATAAATCGTAGTTTAATAGTTATAATATATAAGGAAATACATTTTTGTTTGGAACTGAAAATATTGACTGCCCTTTCCAAAATGTACACATCATAAGCGGAAATTCAGTTCAACCCAGTTGAGTAGACAAATATAATGACTTACCAGGAACACCAAATATCGTTAGGATGGGATAGTAATCACCTTGAATAATCCAAAGGATATCCTGGATCTGATATGCTAATGATATCCCAGGCTGAGAAAGCCAGTAAAGACCCAAGGATAAACTCCTGTCCATTGTTGGAACATTCCAGTCGAATGTTCTCAGATTCTGATCCATTGTTGGAACATTCCAATCCATGGTCCTCAGATTATGAATCATTATTGTAAAGTTCCTGTCTAACGTTCTCATATTCTGATCTTTCCTCCCCCCCCCCCCCCCCCCTCAAGCTGCTGATCCCTGTTAGTGCTGTAAGTGGTGGTCCTACTCACACTATGGGATAGCACATTGAACAGAGCCCATTTATCTTTCAACGATGGAAACTCTCCACTGGGATAATTAGGATCCACGGAAATTTACATTAATCACAGTCACTGAACGAATAGCTCAATTTAACCTCTTTGATTTCAATATTGATTTTATTAAAATTTAAAAGAACGTTTAAAATGTATTCATTTAGCTTTGGATATGTGGGGGTGGCGGAGGGAAGGAATATTGGAGATGGTAGATTGCTTGCGTGTAATCATTCAATCTGCCTTGGATATGGGAGTAATGTCAAAGGATTGTCAGAACATAAAGAACTTTTTCCGTTTATAAATGGAAACATATAGTCTGTAGCTACTCATCAGTGATTATGATGTCAATAAAATATGGAGAGAATTTTTCTAGTCCATAACCTGAGAGGCAAATGTAACTTCGACAACATGAGTGATAACAGACATGTGGCATGGATATGTTAACAAAGAATATGATGTGACACGCAATTCAGATGGCTCGTCGAGGATCAGAGAGGGCATGTGAGGGTCATGCTGTTAATGTTGTCGATGTCAATCAACTGTGATTAAGTACCATGCATTGGTTTTCAATTTCAGTGTGATTATGTTATTGGGGACATGGCTGCAGAGACTGGAGGGAGGGAACATGATATTTCCCAGTCATCAGTATTGGGATGTTACTCTTTATAAATCATAAGAAAATCAAATTCCAGGATACATCTCCAATGAGGAGTGAGGAGAGCCAATACATTGGAGCAGAATACATTGGAGTAGAAATTTGGCCATTAAACCCATTGCTCCTCTATTCAATGATGGCTGTTAAGTTTCACAACACCATTCCGCTTTCTATGTGTAACCCTTCATCCCCTTTACAATCAAGAACATATCTGTCTTACTCTCAATTATACTCAATTACCTGGCCTCGGCAACCTTCTGTAAGAGTGAATTGCCTAGAGTCACCACTCTCTGGCTGAAGAGGTTCATCTTTATCTGGACTTGGAAAGGTCTTCTCGTTACTCTGTCCCCTCGGGTCCTAGTCTCCCCTCCATTGGAAATATCTTCCCCAAATCTACCCTGTTCAAATCATTCAATCTTTTGTAAGCTTCAATTAGACCTCCTAACATCCTTCTGAACTCTATCAAATATAGACTCAAAGCCCTCAGATATTCTTCATATGTTAAGCTTTTCATTCCTGGGATCACTTTCGTGAATTTTATCGGAAAATGCTCCAGGGCCAGTACATCCTTCCTGAGATATGGGACCCAAAACTGTGCACAACAATCCAACTGTAGCCTGACCAAAATCTTATAGAGCCTCAGAAGTACATTCCTGCATTTATATTCAAGCCTTCTTGAAATAAATGGAATAATTTTATTTGCCTTCCCATCTGCTGAAAACCTGTAGGTTTACTTTTCAAGATCCTTGGACTAGCAACGCCTCTCCCACCCCCTCCCCCCCCCCCCGAGTCTTCTGAGCTTGCTCGTTATTTAGAAAATAGTCCATGCCATTATTTTTCCTGGCAAACTGCATGACCTCACACTTGCCCACATTATACTCCACCTGCCAATTCTTTGCTCACTCCCCTAACCTATGTAATTCCTTCAGCAGGAGAAAGTGAGGACCGCAGATTCTGGAGATCAGAGTCAAAACGTATTGTGCTAGAAAAGCACCAGCCGGTCAGGCGGACTCTGAGGAGCAGGACATTCGACGTTTCAGTCATAAAGCCTGCATCAGGAATGAAGTGGGTGGGCGGAAGGGGGTTGACAGATGAATGGGAGGGGCTGGGAGGAAGGTAGCTTGGAATACAATGGCTAAATGGAGATGAGTGGTGAGAGTGGAAGGTGGAGTGGATAGATGGGAAGGAAGATAGACAGGTAGGACAGTTCAACAGGCGGTGTTCAGTTGGAGGGTTAGATCTGGGATAAGGTGGAGGGAGAGAAGATGAGAAAACTGGTGACATTGCGCTGGATACCGTGTGGTTGAAGGTTTCCAAGGTGGAAGACGTCTGGTGTCTAGATTGTAGCAGTGGAGGAAACCAAGAACTTGCATATCCTTTCAAGAGTGGTAGGGGGAGGCGAAGTATTCAGCCACAGATAAGTGGGCTTGTTGCGTGAGTGACAGAGAGTGTTCCCTGAACCGTTCTGCAAGTTGACATCCTGTCTCCCCAGGTGTAGAGTAGACCAGGAGCAATGGACAGAGTAGATGAGTTGTGTGGATGCACCTGCCTGATGTGGAAAGATCCTTTTGGTCCTTGGATTGAGGTGAGGAGGAAGTTGTTGGCACAGGTTTCATACCTCTTGCAATGGCAAGGGAAGGTGCCGGGAGTGGAAGGTGGCTTGTTGGGGTGTGGGAGGGAGGAAGCGTGAACCTAACAAGGGAGTTGTGAAGGGAAAGGTCTCCGGAGAATGCTGATAAGGGTGGGTAGGGAAGTATATCTCTGGTGGTGTGGTCTGACTGTCGGTGGAAGAAATGCGGAGGATGATGCATTGTATCCTGAGGTTGGTGGTCTGGAAGGCGAGCATCAGAAGTGTTGCTAGAGGGTGCTACTGCACCCTCCTGTAGCCGAACCACCTCTTCAATGCTACCTATCCCTCTATTCCATCTTTGCACTGTTTGAAATCTTAGTCAGAATGCACTCAGTTCCTTCATGTCGACCTTTAATGCACAAAGCGAATTTTGTAGTCCCTACACTGAGTCTTGAGGAATATCAATTGTCATTGGATGCCATCCTGAGAAGGACACTTTTAATCCCCACTCTCTGCTTTCTGTCAGACAGCCATGCATCTATCCAAGCTAACACCTTGCCTGTAACACCAGGGGCCCTAATCTTTCTCAATAGCCTCCTGCGTGGCACCTTCTCAAAGGAATTTAGAGAAGCAGGTTAACAACATCCACTGGGTCTCCTTGGTCAACTCTGCTCTTTTACTCCCTCAAAGTATTCCAGCAGGTTTGTCAGGCATGACCTCCCATTGATGAAACAATGCTGACTTTGTACTATTTTGCTAAATACATCCAAATATTCAGAAATCCCATCCATCACGATGTATTCCAGTATGTTACCCACAAGCAAGGTTAGGCTAATCAGTCTGTAATTTTCTATCTCTTGCCTAACTCCGTTATTAAATGGAGTGTCATGTTCGCAATTTTCCAGCCATTCCTGATTTTAGTCATTCCTGAAAGATTACCACTTTCACTTTCACTACCTCTTCAGCTATCTCCCTTACAATGCTGGGGTGTAGTCCATATGGTTCAGGTGATTTATCCAAATTCAGGCCATTCAGTTTTCTAGCATGTTCTCCTTGGTGATGACCACCTTACTCAGCTCTGCCCTCTCACTCTCTACAATTTTGGGGAAATTACTCGTGTCTTCCACCATGAACATTGATGCAAAGTTCCTCATTCATTGCTTTGTTTTCCACTACAGTCTCTCCAGCATCATTTTCCAGTTGTTCATATTCACGTTTGCCTCACTTTTTCACTTTATATATCTAAAGATCCTCTTCCAGTCTCCTTTGTATTACTGGTTAGCTTACCTCCATATCTAATCTTCTCTGTCCTTTTTTTGCCCTCTGTTAGGCTTTGTAAGTTTCCCAATTCTCTAGTTTCCCACTGCCCCTCACCACATTATACGCTTGCACTTTTGCTTGTATGCAATTCCTGACTTCCGCCGTCAGCCCTGGCTGTCTCATCCTCCCTGAACCATGCCTCTATTCCTCGGCAAGAATCCCTGCTGTGACTCCTGAATTAATCTTGGAATCTGCTGCTATTGCTGTTCCTCTGTCTTTCATGCTTGACCACTCTTCCAGTCAATCCTACCCAGCTTCTCCCTTATGTCTCTGTAGTTGCCTTAATTCAGCTGAACTACTGTTACCTATGATTCTATCTTCTCTCTCTCAAATTGCAGAAGAAATTCAACCACGTTCTGATCATTGCTTCTGAAGTTTACCTTCACCCTAATCTCCCTTATGAATCCTGCGTCATTAAATCCAGTATCATCTGTTCCTGAGTGGGATCCACCAGAAGTTGCTCCAAAAAACCATCTCATAAACATTCCTAAAATTCCTTTACTTGCGAACCACTACCAACCTGATATTACCAGTGCACCTGCATACTGAAATCACCCATGATTACTGTACTTTGCCATTCCTACACATCTTTTCTATCTCCTGGTGTATCTTATGCATCAGCTCCTAACTACTCATTGGAGCCCTGTACAAGACTTCAGGTGTGATTGCCTTACATTTGTGGTTCCTCAATTCTACCCACGCAGATTCTACACCATCTGACCTTCCTTCCTTTCTTATTATTGATTTAATCTCATTTCTTACTAATATGCAAATTCAATCCCTCTGCCCACCTGCTTATTTTTTCGATAGGATAAATATCCTTTCATATTCAGATCCCCTTGAAGCCACATCTTCGTGATGCCCATCGCTTCATACTTGCTGATTTAATTCATGCTACAAGCTCATTTACCATATTCCTTATACAGCATGCATTCAGTTGTAACCCCTTCAGTCCTGCATTAACCGTCCCTCTTCTCATTGTCGTTCATTTGTGCAGTGCGCTTGAAGTTTGATATATTAAATATTTCCAAATGCCCTATCCTATTTGTGTCTGTGCTGGAGGTTTTAATAACTTCTCCTGAGTTCTGTACTCTTACCTCCTCTTTTAATTTAACTTTCCTAATTAAACCCTATAACTACACACACACACACACACACACACACACACACACACACACACACACACACACACACACACACACACACACACACACACACACACACACACACACACACACACACAATCAGTTTAAAGCTCTGTCTACAGCCCTGGTTAGGATTCACTCGGATTCTGGTCCCAGCAAGGTTCAGATGACGACTGTCCCCTCGGAGCAGGTCCTTTCTTCCTCAGTAATAAAATGTATTTATTCAACACAAAATACAAGGATAAAAAAGCTTTTCTGTGCAAAATATGAAAGCTACAAAAAGGCAATATTGTTAAAATACACTTACTTCAAATAAATTGTAATGTGAATTACAAAACGATGGAAGTGGTGTGCAAACATTATCAATCATTATTTGACCCACAGCTGAGATCCTGATTTCCCCTCTGCCAGTAATTCCCTTCACTGAGATTCCACTCTACCTCTCACGCAATGTCTAGCGGGGCGACAAGTTCCTGTTGGCCCAGACTATTTAAGTAAATCCACCTTCTCCCTGGAACCAATCTTTTGATCTATTGGATTGTGTTTAGCTGTCAGCAACTCAGCTCTGAGATGTTATTGGCGAAAAATGATCTGGGATGACAGCCAGTATTCAGCATGGTGCTCACAGGGTATGGCACCAGACAAAGGGCTTACAGTCTTTGAGAGTTTCTAAGAAACGTTTCTGTGTATTTCTCCTCATGCTATCTCCTGATCTAACATAACATTCGTCTGACACACATTGCTCTCATTCACTCCGTCGCTCTTTTATTCACTCTGTTTATCTCACTTCACGGTTTTTCTTTCTGTGTATTTCTCTCCCTCTCAGTCTCGCTCCGATCATTCACTCTATTTTCAAGTTGTCAAGTTGGAGAGCTCACGGACGCATATTGGGCTTTATGTCCTCCTTCTATGTTGTATTAATGCTGAAGTTCTCTGACCCACAGTAACAATTTTTGGTGCCTGGAGAGACAAGCTGGTCCAGTGAATGACACAGTGGACAATTAACCATCATCTCTTCCTATTTTCTGACATGCAGCAACATCGAAAAATTTGTTCAACAAACAAATTCCTCTAATTAAAATCAGCACACTTCAGACTGCCAAGCCATTGTGTTCAGTACCCTCTTTTTTTTTGTTGGTCTTCGTTGTACTGTGATTAGACTCCAACTTCTCCTCAGTCACTGTACCTGTGAACCTACTGCTGTGGTTCCACACACCCCTCCCCCACCGCTGCCACACACTAGTTTAAACCCTCGTAAAGGACAATAGCAAACCTGCTTGCCAGGAGGTTGCTGCCAGTTCAAAGCCATCCCGTCCATCTTGTTTATATCCTACCAGCCCGAGAATCTCAAAGATCCACTTATCGGAGATAGTTATCAGTTCATGTGTATCCCGTCCTTCTTGTGTGTATCCTCCTGACCCGTGAATCCCAATAATCCACACATCGTAAATTGCTGCCAGTTCAGAATCATACCGTCCTTTTTGTGTATATCCTCCCGACTCGGGAATCCCAATGATCCACATTTTGGAAGCGCTGCCTCCCCGATCAGCACTTTGATCGTGTATTTAACTGTGCTACCTTACCTTTCCTAACCTCACTCGCACGTGACATATTCTAATGTCTCCAAAATTCAAATATCCTCTCAGCACAACTCCAGCAAAGCCTTTTCTTTAAACTGGATAGACTTGATCATAAAAACTTAAGTGTGACGTCAGGAAAGTGAGACTACTGGATCTGATATCTATCCCCGCCACCAAACCTGTTTGACAAGGTATACATATGGACCATCTATTTGCAGATGGACGAGGATAAACAGAAGATTAGAAAATGTCAGAGCAGATGGATGCAATTCAGCCTGTTTACTCAGCTTTGCTATTCAATTAGATTCTAGTTATTCTGTTCCTTTCAATGGCAGGGTCTTTACCCAGCATCCCCAGCGGGTCAGAAAGTTCCCAGTGTCGTTGTGTGCACAGTCCTGCGAAGGGAGTTTACAGTGCCAGGCAATGGGGTGTGGGGAGTCCCAGGGGTGGCACAGGGAAAGGCTGCATGTAGTGACGATGGACTGTGGGAACTGAGACAGATGGAATGGGCATCCAGGGACACTTCACTCAGACAAGTGGCCGGGCAAGATTCCTAAAGACCCAGAGGAAACCGCGAACCACGGCTGCTTTTACAAAAACCTGTCACATTTGCTGCATTTCTCCATCGAACAAAAGCAAAAATACTGTAGATGGTAGAAATCTGAAGCAAACACAGAGACGTACTGTGGAGACAGAAAAGACTTAATGCTCCCAATTCAGACACGGGAAGAATGTACAAAGTCCACACAGACAGGGTCCAGAGATTGGAAATGAACCCAAGTCCCGAGCACTGTGAGGCAGCATTGCCTGTATCACCATGCTGCCCAAAGATGGATAATTGAGGATAGTAAAGTTAAAAGCATAGATACTGTTCTCTGTGATCGGGATTAAGAGGTCTGAAGGTTGTGTTGCCTACATGGTGCTCGGGTTTGGGATATATCATCTCTGTTGCAGAACTTGGAGCAGGAGGGGAATGATCCAGTGTTCAGGGTCCGTGTAGGTAACAACAGCTGGACAAACAAATGACAATGAGAAGAGCGACGGGTAAGACAGGACTGAACTATTATATCGGAATACATGTAGTATAAGGAATAAGGTAAATGAGCTTGTGACTCATCCATAAATTGGCAGGTACGACATAGTGGGCTTTACAGTGATATCGCTGCAAGAGGATCAGGATTGGGAGCTGAATATTCAAGGATATTCAAACTGTCGTAAAGATTGGAAGGTGGGCAGAGACATAGAGTTGTCTCAGTATTAAGAATGGAATTGAATCAATAATCAATAATAAGAAATTTAATAAGGTCAGATTGTGTAGAATCTGTGTCGGTAGAATTGAGGAATCTAAAAGGTGAAAAAATGCAATTGGAGTTGTATACTGGGAGCTGGGGTGTAAGATACACTAGGAGGTAGAAAGATCTGCAGGAAAAGCAAAGTTACAGTGATCATGTGGAATCTTATTATACAGATGGACTGGGAATTCAGATTGATAGTGGTTGGCAGGAAAAGGAATTTGTGGAATGTCTACGAGATGGCTTTTTGGAGCAGTTTGTACAGGCAGACTAGATTAGGACAGCCTAAGGTGACAGTGATCATAATATGTTTGAATTTACTCTGCAGTTTCAGACAGAGAAGTTAGAATCAGAAGTAACGGTATTCCAGCTGAATAAAGGCCATTGCACAGATATGAGTGAGGAGCTGGGTAGAATTGACTGGGAGATGGGTCCAGCAGGAAAGACAATGGAACAGCAATGACAGGAGATTTTTGGAGTAATTCAGGATACGGCAGAGATTTATCCTGAGGAAAAAGAGGCTTGTATAGGGAGGATGGGACAACCATAGCTGACTAGGGAAGTCAGGTATAGCACAAAAGTAAAAGAGAAATGATATAATGTGGCAAAGTGCAATGGGAAACCTGAGGATTGGAAAGCTTACAAAGACAAAACAGAGGGCAAATAAAATAAAATAAGGAGGGAGATTATTAAATATGGGGGTAAGCTAGCCAGTAAGATAAAGGAAGACTGTAACAGTTTCTTTCGATATATAAAGTATAACACAGCGGCAAAAGTGAACATTGGACTGCTGGAAAATGAGACTGGAGAGATGGTAGTGGGGAACGAGAAAATGGTCAAGGAACTGAATAATTACTTTGCATCAGCTTTCGTGGTGGAAGGCACGAATAATACCTTAAACATTCAAGAGATTGAGGGGCCAGAGCTGAGTATGAGCCTCCCACCATGGAGAACATGCTAGAAAAAAAATGTAATGGTCCGAAGGTGCTTAAATAAACGTGACCAGATGGACTACATCCCACTATTATAAGGGAGATAGCTGAAGAGGGAGTGGAGGCAATCGTGGTGATCTTCCAGCAATCACTAGAGTAAGGAACGATCCCAGAGCACTGGAAACCTTCTCACCCTTTTTAACAAGGGAGTAAGGAGAAAGACAAAAAAAACCCACCATGAATAGTTTATCCTTTGTCATGGGTAAGATCCTGGAATCCATTGTGTAGGATGAGATTTCTGAATAGTTGAAAGTGTTTGGTAAAATAGGGCAGAGTCGGCATGATTTCATCAAGGCAAGTTAATGCCTGACAAATCCATTGGAAATCTTTGAAGAGGAAATGAGCAGCTCGATCAAGCACAGCCAATGGATGTAATCTATCTGGAATTCAAGAAGACCTTTGACAAGGTGTCACACAGGAGATTACTGGTGTTAGAGACAAGGTAGTGGCATGGATAGAAGCTTGTCTGTCGAGCAGAAAGCAGAGAGTGGGGATAAAATAGTACTCTCAGGATGGCAGCCAGGGACAAGTGGTGATCCAGAATGCTCAGTGTTGGAATCAGAAATTTTTACTTGTTACATTAACAATCTAGATGAGGGAATTCAGGGCACTCGGATTAGGTTTGCAGACGATACAAAGATAGGCTGATGGACAGGTCGTATTGAGGAAGCGGAGAGGCTGAAGGAAGAGTTGGACAGGTAAAGAGATAGTCAGATGCACTCCAACTTTGGAAAGTGTGAGGTCATGCAGTTTGGCGTGAAGAATAGAGGCATGGTCTATATTCCAAATGGCGAGAAAATTCAGAAATCTGAAGTGCAAAGAGACTTGGGAGTTCTAGTGCAGGGTTCTCTCAAGGTCAGCTTGCAGGTTGAGGCAGTAGTTAGGAGGGCAATTGCTATTATGATTGGGAACATTTACTACGAGAAGAATTGAATATAAGAACTGACTGTATACGGCTCTGGTCAGACCACATTTGGAGGATTGTGATCATTTTTGAGCTCCATACCTCAGGAAGGATGTACTGGCCCTGGAGCGTGTTCAGAAGATTTTCAAGAGAATGGTCATAGGAATGAAAAGCTGATTGCATGATGAATGTCTGAGTACTCTGGATCTATACTTGATAAAGTTTGAAAGGATGAGAGGGAATGTAATTGATATCGACAGGATACTGACTGACCTGGAGAGAGTGGATGTTGATAAGATGTTTCCATTGGATTAGAAACCGCGGGCACAGCCTTAAATGAAAGGGAATACTTTTCAGAACAGTGATAAGGAGAAGTTATTTAACCATAGAATGGTGACTCTTTGAAATTTATTGCCACAGAAAGCTGTGGGGTCAGGTCATTGAATATATTTGACACGGAGATAGATCGTTTTTGATTATCCAGGGGATGAAGGGTTACGGGGAGAAGGTCGGAGAATGGGTTTGAGAAACCTATCAGCGGTGATTGAAAGACGGAGCAGACACGATGGGCTAACTGTCCTAATTTATGCTCCAATGTCTTATAGTCTTCTGGTCTAAACCTTAACGGAGTACCTTCCATCTCTGAGAAGATAGATTCATGTTCTTCATGAGGGTCAGAAGCTGTTGTGAATCGTTAACTGTTTTAGAATGAAGGTATTGTGGCTGCTGTGGGGGTGGTGGATAATATGACATTCAGTGCAGGATCACACACCAACTGCACTGTATCAATGTGGGGAGAGTTTATTCAAAACTTAGACCTCTCCGTCTCTCTCAATGGGGAGTAGGGGTTGGGGTGGGCGGGTGGAACGTCCACCCTGCACTTAAACTATCCCGAATCATGCATCCTGAGTGAAATAGCATTCATGGAATTTATCAGCTTTCCATCGTCTGTTTCGAATATAAGGAGTGATTGTCCATCACTCTCAGGGTTCAATGCAATCACCTCTTATTCTCTCACAGCACTAGATCAACCTTCACTCACTCCTCATAGTGCCATTATCCCAGGGATTATTCTGGTGGAACTCCTCTTCATTATTTGTGTGGTAAGGAGATTACTCCATATAAAGGAAAGAAAATCTGTCCGCAATACCGTAAACACTGCCTCAACGCCACTCGGGTTTGATCACAATAATTCATTTCTCTCACTTAGCTGGCTCCATTTCTTTCGTGTGACACAGGAAACCATTCATTTACAATGCACTGCCACTGATGTAGAATTTTAAAACATCCTCACATCTGTAGGTCAGCATCAAGAAAGCCAGCACCAGAGGTGCCCATGGAGATGGATATCACTCTTGGGAGAGACTCAATCACAAAGAATACATCTAAAACAGTGAATGGTTACCTACCTGAATAGAAATGAGCCGTTGGAATATGGGATGCAGGCAGAGAAAGGGAGCTACCTTTCCTTTTGTTCTGCCCTCACGGGATGTGTGCAGCCATGGTCAGGCCAGCATGTTATGCCGATCTTGAACTGAGTGGCTGTGTCAGCTGTTCCACAGGACAATAAATAGTAAAACAAATTTCCGTGGGTTTGCAGTTAAACAGAGACTTGACCAGAGAAAGATGACCCACTGCCTTCTCTAATGGGCATAAGGCAAGTCGATATCAACAGATTATCATTCTGTGTTTCTGGAATAATAGCCAATGACCTGACCCACCGTTCACTGTCTGCCCATCTTTCAGATTTTGTGCAGAGAACAAATTAAACATCTCAAGTGCAATTATTTTGCAATGGATATGTGGTAAGAAGGGAATTGAAACAGATGTATCTGGAATTAACAAAGGAACAAACGATGTTTAATTCAGGATTTGAACTGAGGCTGAGGAGGAGACTGGGACGTCCTAACGGTGGTAACTGGACAGGATTGGTTTGTGGGGAAGATATGAAGATGTACACTTTGCAAGAGAAAACGAATCAAAGAAGTTGAGAACAGTGTGTTTTACCCTCGCGTATTGGTGAGTAATTTGTAAATAATAATTTGCTAGTTATAATTCTTAAGGATTGGAATCTTTGATTGGAGCTGAAAACGTTGGCTTGCACCTTTTCAAAACCTGCATGTCATGAGCATCGAATCCGTTCAGGCCGTTTCACTAAACAGACAGAGTGACTTACCAGGAACACCAACTGTAGCAAGGATAGGATAGTAACCAGCTTGAGTAACCATCAGTACATCTTCAATCCGCTATGCTAATGATATCCAAGGCCGGGAAAGCCAGTAAAGACTATCGGATAAACTCCTATCCATTGTTGGATCATTCCAGCCTAATGTTCCCAGATTTTCATCCATTGTTGGAACATTCCAGTCTAATGTTCCCAGATTTCCATCTCCCCTACCCTTCTCTCTGAAACTGCCAATCCCTCTTATTGCTGTTGGACATGCTCCCGCTCACACTATGGGATAAAACGCTGAAAGCCTTCCCTTATTGGTAGAAGAGAGAAACTCTCTAGGGACGTATACGATCCATGGAGACTGACATAATTACAATCGCTGAACAAATAGCTCCAGTTAACCCCTTTGAATTCAATGCTACTTTATTAAAATTCAAAATAACGTTGAACATTTGTGCATTCTGGGTGTGATATGCGAGTGTGACTGAAGGAGGTAATGTTGATGATGGCAGATTGATTGTGTGTAATCATTCAGTCAGCCTTGGATATGGAAGTAATGCCAGATGTTTAACGGAACATAGACATGCTTCTCTGTTTATAAGTACAGAAATGAATCCCGTAACTACTGATCAGTCATTGCAGTATCTGTAAAATATTGAGAAAACAACTATCATCCATGATGTGATAGCAAAACCTGCCAAACAAAAAGTGGGTTACAAAAAACAAACGCACGGATAAGTTAACAGAGAATTGCACATGACAAACACAGTTCAGATTGTTATTCCAGGATCAAGGAGGGCAGGTGTTGGTCATGCTGTTGATGTTATCGATGTTAAGGAACTGTCAAGAAGTGTCATTTAATGGACTTCGATTACATTGTGATTATGATATTGGGGAAAAGACTGAAGACGGAGAGGGCTGGGGGACATGGCTGATTAGACTGGGTGGAGGGACAGTGATGTTCCCCATTTACCAGAATTGGAATGTTACTCTTTATAACTCATATGAAGAACAGATTCAAGCATACATCGACAATGAGGAATTAGCAGAGACAATATTAATCAAATGTGTTTATGCAATATAAAATACAGGAACAAAATGATTTTCTGCACACACTAATATATGCAAAGTACAAAGAGATAAGGTTGTTAAAATATACTCCTGATATTGAACTATATCAATTGAAATGTGAATTGCATAACTAAGAAAGTGGTATTCAAACTTTATCAATCATTATTTGACCCACAGCTAAGATCGTGATTTCACCTCTGTCAGTGAGTCCCCTCACTGAGATTCTCTGGCCTAGTCTCTCATACAGTATCGGTGTGGGCAGGAGTGGGGTCATGGAGGCGGGTGGTGGTTATCATTTCCTGCTGCTTTTGGCATAGCCTATTTAAAAACTATGCTTTCTCCATGGAACCAATCTATTGGCCTAATGGGTTCTGTTTCACTGTCAGTAACCCAGCTCTGTGATGTTGTTAGAAATAAATAATTTGGGATGACAGGCAGTATCAGAATAGTGCTCACAGTGTATAGAGCCCAGACAAAGGGCTTTCCGTCCAGATGAATTTCTAAATAAAGCTTCTAACTTCTGTCTGTCCATATTTATCTATCGTAATGCAGTCTTCCGATCTATCTGACTTCACCCTCATCTAACACCTCTTCCTCTCGCACTCAGTCAGTCACTCCCCTTTCAATCCTCTCTCACTTTATCTCCCTTCACTTGCTTTCTCTCTGTTTATTTCTCGCTCACACACAAGCTCTCTTCACACACTCTCTCTATCTCCAATTGTGCAGTCGGAAAGCTTGTGACTCCACGATGGGCTTATTAGCCTCCATCCATGCCATAATAATTGAGGTTCTCTGACTCACAATGAATATTTTCTGGACTGACATGCTGGTCCGGTGACAGGTACAGTGTACAATCACACATTATCTTTTTCTGCTCGTCTCTGGGGTACAGCAGCCTTGAAATGTCTGTTGAAACAAAACAGACTGAGTGAAATTCGAGCAGTCGAGAAGACGTTCATGAGTTTTTTACTCGAGTGATGGAGAGGGATAAGTGTGCACTGCAGGGCAAGAGTTATAGTTGGGGGCAGGAAAATTATGATGCAGTGAGGCATGACTTCGGATGCGTGGAATGGAAAAATAGGCTTCAAGGGAAGAACACAAATGATATGTAGAGATTGTTCAAGGAACAGCTAATGGGTGTCCTTGATAAGTATGTACCAGTCACGCAGGGCGGAAAGGGTCTTGTGAGGGAGCCGCAGGTTAATAAGGAATTGGAATCCCTTGTGAAAGGGATGAGGGCGGCCGATGTAAAGATGAGGCGTGAAGGTTTAGTTGGGGCGATTGAGAGTTATAAGGTAGCCAGGAAGGATCTAAAGAGAGAGCTAAGAGCAGCGTGAAGGGGACATGAAAAGTCCTTAGTTGGTAGGATTAGGGAAAACCCAAAGGCTTTCTATAGGTATGTCAGGAATAAAAGGATACTAAGGTAGGTATCGGTCCAGTCAAGGATAGTAGTGGGAAGTTGTGCGTGGAGGCGGAGGAGATTGGAGAAACACTAAATCAATACTTTTCGTCAGTATTCACTCAGGAACAGGACACTGTTGTTGATGTGAATATTGAGTCACAAGTGATTAGAATGGATGGCCTTGAGGTATGAAGGGAAGAGGTCTGGGGAATGCTGGAAAGGATGAAAATAGATAAGTCCCCTGGGCCTGATGGCATTTATCCTAGGATCCTCTGGGAAGCTAGGGCGGAGATAGCGGAACCATTGGCCTTGATTTTTATGCCGTCGTTGTCTACGGGAATAGTGCCAGAAGACTGGAGGATAGCAAATGTGGTCCCCTTGTTCAAGAAGGGGAGTAGGGATAGCCCTAGTAATTATAGGCCAGTGAGTCTCACTTCTGTTGTGGGCAAAGTCTTAGAGAGAATTGTAAGGGATAGGATTTATGAACATCTGGATAGGAATAATGTGATCAAGGATAGTCAGCATGGTTTTGTGAAGGGCAGGTCGTGCCTCACAAACCTTATTGAGTTCTTTGAGAAGGTAACCAAGGAAGTGGACGAGGGTAAAGCAGTAGATGTGGTGTATAGGGATTTTAGCAAGGCGTTCGATAAGGTACCCCATGGTAGGCTACTGCAAAAAACTACGGAGGTATGGCATTGAGGGTGCATTAGAGGTTTGGATTAGGAATTGGCTGGCTGGAAGGAGACAGAGTGTAGTAGTTGATGGTATAGGTTCATCTTGGAGTGCAGTTACTAGCGGTGTTCCACAAGGATCTGTTTTGGGACCATTGCTGTTTGTAATTTTTAGAAATGACCTAGAGGAGGGGGCTTGAAAGCTGGGTGAGCAAGTTTGCGGATGACACGAAAGTCGGTGGAGTTGTTGACAGCGAAAAAGAATGTGGCAGGTTACAGCGGGATATAGATAAGTTGCAGAGCTGTGCAGAAAGGTGGCAAATGGAGTTCAATGTAGCTAAGTGTGAAGTCATTAACTTTGGTAGGAGTAACAAGAAGATGGATTACTGGGCTAATGGTAGGCTACTTGGTAGTGTGGATGAGCAGAGGGATCTTGGTGTCCATGTACACAGATCTCTGAAAGTAGCCACCCAGGTAAATAGTGCTGTGAAGAAGGCATATGGTGTACTGGGCTTTATTGGTAGAGAATTGAGTTCCGGAGTCCTGAGGTCATGTTGTAGTTGTATAATACTCTGGTGCGGCCTCATTTTGGAGCATTGTGTGCAGTTTTGGTCGCCATATTATAGGAAGGATGTGGAGGCATTGGAACGAGTGCAGAGGAGGTTTACCAGGATGTTGCCTGGCATGGTAGGAAGATCGTATGAGGAAAGGCTGAGGCACTTGGGGCTGTTCTCATTGGAGAAAAGAAGGTTTAGGGGAGGTTTGATAGAGGTGTACAAGATGATTAGGGGTTTAAATAGGGTTGACAGTGAGAACCTTTTTTCCGCTAATGGAGTCAGCTGTTACTAGGGTACACAGCTTTAAATTAAGGGGTTGTAGGTATAGGACAGATGTTAGGGGTAGATTCTTTACTCAGCGGGTTGTGAGTTCATGGAATGCCCTGCCAGTAGCAGTGGTGGACTCTCCATCTTTATGGTCATTTAAGCGGGCATTGGATAAGCATATGGAGGTTATTGGGCTAGTGTAGGTTAGGTAGTCTTCGGTCGGCGCAACATCGAGGGCCGAAGGGCCTGTGCTGCGCTGTATCTTCTATGTTCTATGATCTATGATTGTGTATTTCAATCTAGATTTAATGAAGGATGAGATTCCAGAATAACATAAGCAATGAATGAAAAACGGTGTATCACAAGAAATGGCAGCTGGGTACAACATGTGGTTCCAAGTAGGTCTCATGGTATTACCAATAGATTATCAGTCCAGATAAATCAGTTCCTGATCTGTGGATCCAAGCTGAATCCCGCCACTGCAAACGGTGGAAATTCAATTCAATAATGTAAAAAAAAATCCCTGGAATTAAGAATCTACTGATGAGAATGAAATCATTGACAATTGTCAGAAAAATCTATCTGGTTCACCAATATCCTGCAATGAAGGAATCTTCCATCCTCACCTGGTCTGGCTGACATGCAAACTCCAGACCTAAAGCAATGTCAGTGACTCCCAATCGCCCCCTGAAATGGTCTAATGAGTCATTCAGTTGTTCCAATCGCTACAATGTTTCAAACAAATGAAACGGGATGGACCACCTGGCATCGAAATGTGCACTGGAAAAGTCAACATTAGAAACATCACTATAGAACCTGCAAAGTCTTCGTTACTAACATCTGAGGTCTAGTGCCAACATTGGAACAACTGCCTTACAGACTAGTCAAGCAACAGCCTGACATAGCCATACTCACGGAATCATACCTTATGGAAATAACAGAAATTAAACATGGGCAAAGGAGTTTCTTACTGATTACCACGTAACGTCGTTCCTCAGCTGAATCAGTCCTCCTCCATGTTAAACAACACTTGGAGAAAGCATTGACTGTGGCAAGGGCACAAAGTGTATTCTGGCTGGGGGATTTCAAAGTCGACTGTCAGGAGTGGTTTTGGCAGCAGTACGACTGATCATGCTGGTAGTCTCCTAAGGACATAGCTACCTAATTGGGTCTGCAGAAGGTGGTGAGGGAATGAACAAGAGGGTAAAAAACATACCTGACCTCATCCTTACCAATCTACCAACTGCAGATGTATCTGTCCATGACAGTATCGGTAAAAGTGATCACCACACTGTCCTTGTAGAGACGAAGTCTGCTGTCTCCATAAACTCTGTTGTGTTGTGTGGCACTGTCACCGTGCTAAATGACACAGACGTTTAGCAGATCTAGCAACTCAAGACTGAGCGTCCACAAGACACTGTGGACCATCAATAGCAGCAGAACTATATTCCAGCACAATCTGAAACGTCACTGCCCAGCATTCCTCCACTCAACCATTACGATCGAACGAGATGATTAACCCTGGTTCATTGGAGAATGCAGGAGAGCATGCCAGGAGCAGAACCAGTGGGTCACCGCATAGCAGGTAGGTTGCAGCAGTTCGAGAAGGCAGCTCAGCACCACCTTCTCAAGGGCAACTGTGGACGGGCAAGAAATGCTGGGCACTTTCAGTGATGCCCACATTCAAAAAATATATTTTTAAAAATAGTTTCAAGTTGAGCATCTCGATGGGACAGGTTATCTGATTTGAACACAAACAGGAAAGCAGTCTTTTTAATATTGAACATTTTAGAGTTTTTTGTTATTAGAAGGGTGTTCAGTATTCGATGACATATTGTTGCTGAATGCTGTGATAAATTGCATCTGTTCTGTTTAAATCAACAATTCTGGCGTAACAGGATTAATCCTTCGAAACTACCAAACAGAAAATGACAATCATCGTAGACAGAATGTACTCCCGCCAGATGAGACTCACTGATAGCAGCTCATATTCAAAATATTGATGGCATACTGGCAGACACTGAATCCTCCCACCGTCCATATCACAGGGGTTACCATTGACCAGAACGTGAAGTCAAACTAACATACAAATACAAGGGTTACAAGAAGAGGTCAGAGACTTACAAGTCTATACTGAATAATAGACCCTATGACCTAAACAGCATGAGATATAGCAATAGATTTAGGCCATTCAACCCATTCCTTCACTCTGATACTGTGCCTTTTTGTCATTGTCTCGATGAAAAATGGAAATATCTTCTACATACTGACTGTATCAATCTTTGCAGTAATCCATTAATTTCAATCAGACACCGCCCCGCCCCCCCGCCCCCCAATACCCACAATTCTTCTAAATTCCATCATGTACACACACTGCCGCTCATATGACAAGCCGTCATCCCCAGGATGGATCACCTCCAATACCAGCAGATCTTTCTCCAGAGGTAGTGCCAAAACAGCTCACAATTGTCCAAATGCCGTCTGTCCATAGCCCATTGCATTCTCAACAGTATGCCTCTCGTCTTGCATTCTTGGTCTCTTGAAATGAATGCGAACATTGCTTTTGCTTTCCTAACTGCCAACCGAACATGCACGTTAACCATAAGAGAGGACGAGTGCTTCAAAATCCGTTTGGGCTTCAGATTTAATGCATCCTATTAGAACATAGTGTCTCCCCTATTACGCCTACCAAAGTGCATATTCTCACACGTTCCCATATTGTGTTCCATCAGCCATTTGTCTTCCCACAGTCCTAAACTGTTCAAGCCTTTCTGCAGCTTCCCCACTTCCTCGATATCACCTGCAAACTTAGCAAAACTGTCCTCAAGACCTTTGTTGAGTTTGTTCATATATAATACATTTCCTGGTTCCCTGAGGACTGTCCACAATCTACAAGGTGCAACAGTCTCGGTGCTTGATTCCATTCAGGGTGAAGCAGCAGCTTGACTTGAATTACACCTGGAGAGTTTTCACTCCCTGCACCACTGACTCTCAGTTGAAGCGCACCCTACCCTCTTTTGTTGTTAGTTTACTTCATTATGGCGCACAATCCCGGCCTATTGATGTCACTCCGTCTCAACACTAACTGAGTGGTAATCACACCAACCATGTCACTGTGTATTGATGACGATGGAGGGAAGTCGACGAGGGGATGTCTATGATGAATAACTGTGCGATTGCCAGGCTGAAACCTGCCCCGACAGCCTCGGATGTGCCTGTGCCCGCTCTCAACGCTGCAGGCATGATCAGTCTTCCTGCAGGTCAAATCAAGGAAAGCGCTGGGCCTTGATAGTGTTCCCGGCTGAGCACTCAGATCCTGTGAGGACCAACTGGCAGAGGTATTCACATACAATTTCAGCCTTTCCCTCCCACAAGCTCAAGTCCCAATCTGCTTCAAGAAGAACAACATCAACCTTCATCATTGTGCTTCCAATTAAACCTGTTGTATTATAACCTGGTGTTGTGTGATTTTTAACTTTGTACACCCCAGTCCAACACTGGCATCTCTAAATCATAACATCAACCTTGTAAGTGAGAAAGCTCATGCTTTAATGACTTAATGATTGCCGCCCAGTGGCTCTAACCTCAATAAACATGGAGTGATTTGAAAGGCTGGATATGGCCCACATCGCCTCCAATCTCCCAGCCTGACTTGGTCCCCTATAATATGCCGACTGATGTAACGAGTCCACAACAGAAGCCAGATCCCAAGCCCTGCACTCATCTCTAGGACATCTGGACAACAAAGACACCTGCACCGAACTCCTGCTCATTGACGCCAACTCCACCTTAAACATCATTATCCCCTCCAGACTGATTCTCAAAATTCCGTTACCTTAGTCGCAGCACCACCCTCTGCAATTGGATTCCCCGGTTTCTGACCCACAGACCACAATTAGTGAAGATAGGTATCTGAACCTCCGCCACAATAACATTCAACACTGGAGCTCCTGGAGGATGTGTCCTCAGCCCCCGACTGTACTCCCTATACACACACAGCTGTGTCCATCAGCCCCTTACTGTACTCCCTGCACACACACGGCTGTATCCCTCTGTCCCTACTGTACTCCCTGCACACACACGCCTGTATCCTCAGCCCCTACTGTACTCCGTACACACACAGCTGTATCCTCAGCCCTCTACTGTACTCCATGTGCACAGACAGCTGTGTCCTCAGCCCCTGACAGTACTCTATGTACACACACGACTGTGTCCCTCAGCTCGCTACTGTACTCTCTGTACGCACACCGCTGCGTCCTCAGCCCCCTACTGTACTCCCTGTACACACATGGCTGCGCCCTCAGCCCCCTACTCTACTTCCTGTACTCACAGGACTGTGTCCTCAGCCCCCTACTCTACTCCCTGTACACACACGGCTGTGTCCTCAGTCCGCTACTGTACTCCCTGTACACACACAGCTGTGTCCCTCAGCCTCCTACTGTACTCCCTGCATACCGACGGCTGTATCCTCAGCCCCTTACTGTACTCCCTGTACACACACGGCTGTGTCCTCAGCCCCTACTGTACTCCCTGTGCACACATGGCTGTGTCCTCAGTCCCCTATTATACTCCCTGTACACACCCGGCTGTGTCTTCAGTCCCCTACTGTACTCGCATACACAAACGGCTGTGTCCTCAGCCCCCTACTGCACTCCCTGCACACACACAGCTGTGTCCCTCAGCCCCCTACTGTCCGCAATGTAAACCCATGGCTGTGTCGTCAGCCCGCTACTGTACTAACCTGTACACCCACGGCTGTGTCCTCAGCCCCTACTGTACTCCCTGTACACCCACGGCTGTGCCCTCAACCCCTACTGTACTCCCTGTACACACATGGCTGTGTCCTCAGTCCCCTATTGTACTCCCTGTACACACACGGCTGTGTCCTCAGCCCCCTACTGTACTCCAGTACACACGTGGCTGTGTTGCCAAATTCCAAGCAATGCCAACTGTAAGTTTGCTGATGACATCACCAAAGCAGGAGTGATATCAAACAGCGATTAGTCTGAACATAGAAAAGAGATAGTGGGTTTGGTGGAATGATAATAACCTCCCTCTCAAACTCGGCAAATGTAAAGAACTGATCATTGACTTTAGAACGAAAGGAGGGGAACAAGCCACGATCTACATCAATGGTTGAGAGAATGCAGAGCGTCAAGTCCCTCGGAGTGATGATAACTGGCAACCTACCCTGGACTTCTCACATAGATGTGACAATCAAGATGGTTCAAAAACGTCTCTCCTTCCTCACTTGGCTCAGGATATTTAGCATGTACTACTTCTACAGATGAACTATTGTGAACGTACTGTCCGGGTGCGTAATGGCCTGGTACGGCAACACTATGCCCAGGAACATCAGCAACTACAGAAGATTGTGTTCACAGCCCAGACTATGACGGACTCCAATCTCCCAATAATTGACTCTATTTACATGGCTCGTTGCCGCAGAAAGGCTGCCAACATCTATCCAAGATTACTGAGGGAAGGGAGAGAGGGAAAAACTAGGGCCTTAACAGATACCTTTGTTAAATCCTTGAACACAACATAGGTCCCGGAGGACTGGAACATTTCTAATCCCCTTGTGTAAGAAGGGTAGCATGAATAATCCATTTAATTATCGACCGGTGAACCTGACGTATCAGTAGGGAAGCTGCGAGAGAAGATACTGAGGGATAGGATCTATTCTCATTTGGATGAACATGGTCTTATCAGTGAGAGGCAACATGGTTTATTGTGGTGAAAGTCTTGTCTTACCAACTTAATAGAATTATTTGCGGAAGTGACAAAAGTTGATTGATGAGGGAGGGTCTGAGATGTCATGTACATGGACTTCAGGAAGGCGTTTGATAAGATTTCCCATGGTCAGGTTATGGAGAAAGTGAAGTCACATGGTGTCCAGGGTGTGCTAGGTACATGGATAAAGAACTGGCTTGGCAACAGGGGACAGAGCGTAGTAGGGCAAGCACTGTAACCAGTGGTGATTCATTTAAGATGTTTCGGGAAATATACATGAATGGGCAAGGAGCATAGTGATACAAACCTTTAGAAAATAGGAGACAGGTTGAGATAGAGGATTTGGATCGGCGCAGGCTTGGACCGCCAAATGGCTTGCTCCTGTACTGGAATGCTCTTTGTTCTAACATTACCAAAGACCCATCATATGTCTGTAAAGATCTCCCACAACCTCTTCCATCAGACTAAAAGATACAGACGCTTGAACACACAGAGCAGCTAGTTCAGGAACAGCTTCTTCCTAGCTGTTATTAGACCGATGAATGGACTCTCTAACCTCAGATAATGCTGATTTTGTCCATATTGATCTCGCCTCGCACACACCCTGTGCAGGGTAACCTATGTGCCTCTCAGACATGTTTTACAGCCATTGTTCAGTATATCCATGCTTACCTTGATCCATGGTCTGCCTGGATATCTTAGTGCAGGACAAAATAAATCCTCACCTCCCTACCCCAAGCTCCCTCCAGTGCTCACGCCCAGGTCTCTCCGGTCCTCACTCCCAGCTCCTCCCATTCCCCCAGCTCCCCTTGACCCTATCCCCAGCTCCCTGTGATCTTTGTCTTTCACTTTTTCCCTCACACTGCCTATTTCCCTGTGTTTTCCTTTTCCCTGTCTTCTGTTTCTTTCCCTGAACCTATTATCTTTCCCTCTCCCTGCACATGTGACTGTTTGTTTCCTTGTTTTGTTTCCTTTCTCTCTTTGACTGACTGTCCATCTGTTCCCTCGCTGTATTCTCTCTCTCCTTCCCTTTGTTTCTTTCTCTTTCTCCTTCGTTGGCTTCACTATTCGTTTGAAGCAGGCGATGGCTCATTGGTTCGATGTTGGCATTACAATGCACTCAACAAGGTTTTGGTATAGAAGACATAATTTAAAATTATCAGTTAAATTTCAATTGTTGTTAAAACAGTAACCACAACGTGGATATCCATTTAACAGCCAATTGTTACATCTAACTATTTTGAAACAGCCCGTCTCCCAGTGCTCTGTATACTGGCAACTCAAAGCATTCTATTCGGGTGCACAATGACCTGACATGGTAACTGCTGTGCCCAGGACCATAAGAAACTACAGACGGTTGTGTGCACAGTCCAGACCATCACGGAAGACAACCTTCCGTCCATTGATACTTGTCATTGTCGCAGAAAGGCTGGCAACATCAAAGATCTCTCTCCCAAACTGGTAATGATCACCTACAACCTCTTCCAACAGGAAGGAGACACAGAGGCTTGAAAACATGCTCAGGAACACTTCTTTCCCTACTATTATTAAACTGACAAATTAACATCTCTCACTTTTTAAATAATATTAATCTTGCTAATGTCGATCTTACTTTGCACACCTCCTGTGAAGCTGTAACCTTGCATGCCTCACTCTGTCCAAGGACCCCGTGATCTCTGTTTTCTTGTTTACTATCAGGTGCCTTCACTACAATAAGAACACACCTTTCCATTGTGCATTTGACTAAAGTAAATGAAACCAAATCAGATCAAACACGTGGACTGCAGGGGCTCAAGATCTTCTCAAGGGCAACTGGAAAAATGAACTCATGCTGCCCCAGTCAGAGATACCCATATCTAATTAATGAATATACGAAGATGACCACACTTAGGGAGGACAGACAGAGGGAATTAAATCGCTTTAAACATGATCTTAGATATATCCTGGTTTCCCTCAGTATTTGTAAGTAGAGTGTTCCTACGAAACTGTTCGCAAGCTGATATGGTGTAAAGTGCAGTGGCAATAATTTATATGGGAAAACATTCGGCTTTCTTCGTAAAAGTGAAAACCCTGTTCGGATATCTTTTGGTTAGCGAAACAAGGTCATAATGTAAGTCATTCGGAAAAGGAAGTGGCGAAAAGCAAACTTTTGAAAAGCGGGGGATACCTGTATATACAAGGGCATGATATTCAGGAAGATGGGAAAGGCGAAAAATAGATGGGGTGAATTTCACATTTGATTTCCAGCCCAGCTGATCATCATTCTCTTTGTTTTCTCTTTTTCTTCTATATCTCTCTTTCTCTATTGATTCCTCCTCCCCTTCAAAGCAGGCTTCCCTGTCAACGATATTAATCACACTCCTTTCCAGCTGCTTCCAGTTCAGGAAAGTTTCTCAGCACTTTCTGTTCATTTCTTTGCATTTCTGTCCATAATTTCACATTTTAAGCATCTTCCTTTATTTGATTTCACCCTGAATTTTGTTAATCCGTGGGATGTTGGCATCTCTGCCAAGGGCAGCATTTGGTGACCATCACTAATTGCTCTGATTATGAGGCCATTCCACAAGCCAATCTAATGTTAAGCAGATTGCCATGGGTCTCAAGTCACACTTACTCCAGACCGGGTAATAACATTAGATTTCGTTACCGAAGGTGATCAGTGAAAGATGAAGGTTTTCAGACAAAAAAAAATGTTGCTTTTATGTTTGTTTTTCGTGAAATTCACTTTTATTCCAATTCTTACCATTTTTATTCAAGTTCTGTGGTGGACTTGAAACAAATCACTTGACAGAAAATCTTTCGTTTAATAAGCTTAGCTTCTGAATTACATCCATCGACATTCTTACATTCATACATTGTCCTAATCATGAAGTAACTTCCGAGACAAGAACAATTTTATGATTGAAATATTTGTAATCAGAAAAGTGGTCAGAAGAGAGCTTGAAACATTAAGTCTGAGTTTTACCAACGTGCAGCCAATGGTTTGTTCAGCAACAGCACTGACACAGAGATGAAGATTGGGGATATTAGGAGTTGGCAGTGGACAGGTTTGGTGACAGAGAGAACAGGAAACATAAATCGGTTCAGGGCAAAAAGGGATCTCGAGGTTGTGCACAGTTTTGTTCGCAGATGTTTATGAGGGAGTGGTCTGCAATTCATGAGTAATGAATGGAGACTGCAATTGAAACTGAAGACAATAGTTTCTTTCTCTGACAAATATAGATAACAGAAATTGCAACGAAGTTCAAACTTGTTTATGGGATTAATGAATGGACAGAGGTAGAGAACACCAACAATAGCGAGAATAGTTGAGAAACACACCCTCCAGCCCGCCCAGAATAATCATCAGCAATGCTGATATCCGATATGTTAGAAATCCCCAAGAGGGGGAGATTTTAAAAAGACACAAGGAAAACCTCCTCGCCATTGTTGTAATATTCCGGTCAATTTTCTCAGATTCGGATCTATGCAGCTGCAGATCTCTGTTACTGTTAGAGCTGATGCATCTTTTACTACAGTGGGATAGTACACTGAATGAAGCCTCTTACTAATAGGAGCGGGAAACCCTCCAGTGAAACAGATGCATTGCATGGAGACTGACATCAATCACAGTCAGAGCAATACAGCACATTCGTCCACAATATATCTGGACTGGACTACATGTTCACATTGCTGGCTATTGGTCACATCTCCCATCACCAATTGCTCCCGTGAAGTCAGTTGTGAGGGAGAATAAAAAAAAAATTATTTTCGTAGGCTGCATGATTCTGCTCTGTTGTACGTTTACTCTGCTGTAACCATCACTTCAAAAATCCTCCACCCCCTAAAACAATCACAATCAAGATGTTGTTCCTGTGCTGAACTCTCTTCCACGGGAACAAACGCTCGCGAACAGACTGTCATTGGGCACAGTCTCCCTGAACATGGACAGGAAGTATGGACTTCTCTGAATGTTCCTCTCCCTGCTCTAATAAGGCAACTGTGGAACTTCCATAGATTAGATTAGATTACTTACAGTGTGGAAACAGGCCCTTCGGCCCAACAAGTCCACACCGACCTTTCGAAGCGCAACCCACCCTACCCCCACATTTATCGCTTACCTAACACTACGGGCAATTTAGCACGGCCAACTCACCTGACCCGCACATCTTTGGACTGTGGGAGGAAAACGGAGCACCCAGAGGAAACACACGCAGACATGGGGAGAACGTGCAAACTCCACACAGTCAGTCGCCTGAGTCGGGAATTGAACCCGGGTCTCAGTCGCTGTGAGGCAGCAGTGCTAGCCACTGTGCCACCGTGCCGCCCACCATAGGGAATATGCTTCAGTAATTTATTTATATAAATTGACAGACTTCTAAATGCAGTTTCATTTGCTGTACACCATACTTTTTTACGCATTTTGGCCTCAGCCCAACTCCCTGAGCACAGTGTCCTTGCAGCAGCATTGCAATGAGAGTTGTCAGTGCACCCTGAGCTGCAGCATTGAAGTACAGAAGACGTATTGTTAGTGGTTCGGAGATGTGCTGGGAGTGCATGGTGAAGCTGCCATGTGTCAGAGTCAGCATTGGTGGGTGTGTAGTACATGCAGTGTCCCCCGAAACTTTGGTGTCCAGGATAAAAGCCTGCAGGAGCAAGCGGCGAGATGGAGTCACCAGGTACCAGGTCTGACTTTCATGTCAAATTCTCTATATGGAATTTCCCCACAGTTGGCGAGGATATGAAGCTGCAAGTTGAATCAACAAAACCAAACGTTACCGCTGTAACTCTACATTTCCCATAGACAATTCACTGAACCTGCACATCGTTGGATACTGTGGATCAATTCAGTGAGGTCACTGAAGCTGACCTGGACATTTTTGGACAGTGAGAGGAAAGCCAAATATCCAGAGAAAGCTCACGCACACACAGGGAGAAGGTGCAAACACCGCACAGACAGTCACCAAAGAGTGGAATCGAACCCAGGTCATTGGTGCTGTAAGGGAGCATTGCTCGCCACTGTGCCATTCAATGACCAGCAACGAGCGAGACTGCATCCTCCGACATTCTCTGGATCCGTCACATCTGTTCAAATGATGCCAAATTCCAGTGCGGAGTTTCTGACAAGCTTTCCTTTACCTCCACCCCAGGTTTCACATTCTGAATGACAGGGCCTTAAGCTGTGACTGACACATTGCCTGCTGTTCTGCCCACACCCCTTCCCCTTCTTCCCAGATCAAGTTGTCCATTAATACTGCAGCATTCAAGATAATTGCTGATCTAAAATAAAACAAAGAGCTGCATATACTGGGAGTTTGAAAACAAAACGAAGAATCCCGAAATTAAAAATGTTGACTCACTCTTTTCCTACAGAGGATTAGGAAAAAGTGAATTCTGAAATGAATTCCTGATGAATGGCTTATGACGGAAACCTCGACTTTCCTGCCCCTTGGATGTGCCCTGACCTGCTGTGCTATTCGTGGGCCAAACTTTCGACCTTTATCCTTCAAATAGTACCAGACCCGTTGAGTTTTGCCGGCAAACGCGTGTGTATCTAAGTTCCTGTTTATTACATACACAATTTTTTCTTTGCAGTATTTAATTCCATACACATCTCCCAGCAGCATGTGCTTCTACTTCTTGTTTATAAGGTCCAGTCAAATTGTTTCTGTGTAATCTGATTGCTGGGGTGAGGTGAATGTTTGATTTCGTGAGATATTTCCTGAGACCTTTCTGGATGTCATAAAACCTCGCTGCACTTTGTTCGTACAATATATGAATTGGAAAGGCAGAGAAGGATATGGGCCAAATGCAGGGAAATGGGTTTAATGTGGACGGACATTTTGGTTAGTAAAGACCAGTTTTGGCTGAATGGCCTGTCTCTGTGCACGACTGCAAAGGAAAGTGGTTTTGAGTTTAGACCAAGAAGGTGAGATTGAGAAACAATGTCATGTTTGGATGTGATCACAGGTTTCAGAATGCTGAAATACACATTTCAATACCATCTGGCAAAATATGCCAGTATTACCAGGAATAGGTGTGAGTTCAGATGATGGAGAGTTTTGGATGAAGATTTGTTCTGCAGCTTTGTATCTGGGTTTGGTGTCAGCAGAGTCTTCAACTCATTGCGCTGAATCCAACCATAATTCATCTTTGTGTGATTTTCATTGAGTGTGGCAGATGGATTGTGTGCACGAGGCTGAGCTAATTTCCTTGTGCTATCTTGTAGAACTCACCTCATGAACTACCCACCCTTCCCCATGGTATCCCTCACATTCAATGCCAGCCCGATTTTCCCACCCGTCTTGGTTGGAGGTACTCACCAGCGCTCGTATGCCCCTGGATATTCCATGATCTCTGGAACTGGTGCCATCTTTAAAAGGACAATGGACACACGATTGAGCTTTCCTCAGTTTGGAGCTGCCCTGTACAATTTACCCAGAACATGGCAGATTAAGGCCAATTGCACCACAGGTTGTCAACAGGGTCACGGATTTCCTGGTGGATGAGTTAGTACGTATCTTCCCAGAGAGGGCCACACCACCAGGCCCACCGAGTCTGGTCTGAGCTCACTACCGAGCTCAGTGCAGTATCTGCGGTCTTGAAGAATGTTCAGTAACACACGACAAGCATCAATATCATTCCCCATTTTGTCAGCATAAGGGTCACTCTATTCTCTCTGCTCCCTCACACTTACTGTAAATCTGTTATAACACCGATCCCCAACAAGGCTCATGCTCCATTACTCTCACTCCTGCATGCAGGACCTATCCCCACCCCCTCTCTCTCCCCCTCTTTTGCCTACCTTTGTAACACTCCCACAGATTACAGAATGCTCTGGAGAATGCTGACTATGGCATGTTCCAGATAATATTCCAAATAATTCCCAGTTTCAGGAAAATTGTAGTGTCTCTTTGTGTAAAACATTAGGGGAAGGAACAGCGTGTTTTTTTTATAATCACTTGCAATTAAATCCATAATGAGGCCATTCATCCCTTCAAATATGCTGTACCATTTAATAAGATCGGTGGCGATCTGACTGTCTCCTGAGATTCACGTTCTACGAACGTGCAATCATTCAGCCCCCCGGTTTCCTATCACTGACCAGACGACACCCAAGCAATTTTTGCCACGACTTTCTTCACGCATGTGTTCGGGCGGCATTTCCCATGGGGATGGACCCTCCAAAAAATATGCTCCATCAGCTTTTTACTTTAATGCAATGCTTAGCATGCTTCACACAGATCAATCAAAAATATACTCTTACTTTACGGTTATCGATATCTAATCACAATTAGTAATTCTGGTTATTTAGCTTGTGTCACCTTATTATATTCAACCAAAGAAAGTACCTGCCTCCTTATAAAATACAATTTCCAGAGTCTTTTTATCCTCAGCCATTATCTTGACCGTCATCTGAATTGTACCTTTTACCTTCTTATAAAAGTTTATATTTTACTTTGAGTTTGGCTATTTCTGTCTATAGCAGTTACGCAATCTCCCACTCTATTGGCTGGATGGCTCGCTTGTGATGCAGAGGAAGTCTAACAGCGCAGGTTCAATTCCCCAAACAGACGGAGGTTCCCATTAAGGGAAAGTCCTCCCAACCTTACCATGTCACCAGAGATGTAATGACCCTGAGGATAAACCACAATTTGTGGTCTCACCAATGAGAAAGTGGTCCTTTGGGACTCTATTCTATCCAGGATAACATGTTAATTGTTTTCAAAAATATTGGTATTGAGAGAAAATCGTCTTAAAGCTACAATGAACCAAAAAGTACCCAACTCAAATAACAATGCAAATTGAACAAAATTACACCCATGTGCATGTACATGCAAAACAAAAAGATAAATAAACGGGCAGAAGAAAAACAAAAATAAAAACAAATGAATAATACAACTCAGTGTGACAAAACTTTGGCTCTCAACCGACACGAGCATGAACTAATACACGTCCATTTGCCCATAATTCTTCCTGCTTGGACATTAGAATCATTGGTTCAAGATCGTCATACCTATGTAAATGTCCTTATTAGAGTGGCAGATCAGCCTGTATCTTGGTAATTCAAAAAGGGCTGCCATGTCTTATAAGAATCCTCTATTTTCTGTTGCACCATACCTTTAAAAAAGTCCAAAGGCCTATGCTCCATGACGAGCTTGCGAAAATGCAACAGACCCAGGGGGTTTTCAGGCACCAAACACAACAGACTTTTTTTCTGAACGCAGAGAGTGAGGGTATTGAAGTATTTTTTTTCCTATGCACGACGGAGTAAGGTACACTGGGCAGGCCCACGAAAAGGGAAACCAGATCCATCTTAAATTCGGTCTCCAAGATGCTCTGCATAACACACCACTTCTATAGCGCTGGTGCAAAGTCAACAAGCAATGAGTAAGAGTGTCCATAGTCATTCTGTATTTGAGACATACTCCCATTTTGAATTTTGAGAGAGGATCTGGGGCCAGATCGACTTTATGAAGAATCTTCAACTACATGGACGATGGAAGAGGACTTGCCATCTGAGGTAGTTTGGGCTGAGGTTAGAAATAGGAAAGGTGAGGTCACCCTGTTAGGTGTTTTCTACAGGCCTCCTAATAGTCCGAGAGAAGTAGAGGATAATATTGCGAGGATGATTCAGGAAAAGAGTGAAGGTAGCAGGGTGGTTGTTATGGGGGACTTTAACTTCCCAGATATTGACTGGGAGAGCTATAGCTCGAGTTCATTAGATGGGTCGGTGTTTGTCCAATGTGTGCAGGAGGGTTTCCTGACACAATATGTAGACAGGCCACCAAGAGGTGAGGCTATACTGGATTTGGTTCTAGGTAATGAACCAGGCCAGGTGTTAGACTTGGAGGTAGGTGAGCACTTCGGGGACAGTGACCACAACTCGGTGACTTTTACTTTAGTGATGGAGAGGGATAAGTGTGCGCCGCAGGGCAAGAGTTATAGCTGCGGGCAGGGAGATTATGATGCAGTGAGGCATGACTTAGGATGTGTGGATTGGAAAAACAGGCTTCAAGAGAAGAACACTAATGAGATGTGGGGATTGTTCAAGGAGCAGCTACTACGTGTCCTCGATAAGTATGTACAAGTCAGGCATGGTGTAAAGGGCCTTGTGAGGCAGCCGTGGTTTAGTAAGGAATTGGAATCCCTTGTGAAAGGGAAGAAGGCGGCATATGTAAAGATGAGGCGTGAAGGTTCAGTTGGGGCGATAGAGAGTCATAAGGTAGCCAGGAAGAATCTAAAGAGAGAGCTAAGAGAAGCGAGAAGGGGACATGAAAAGTCTTTAGCTGGTAGGATTAGGGAAAACCCAAAGGCTTTCTATAGGTATGTCAGGAATAAAAGGATGACGAGGGTAGGTATCAGTCCAGTCAAGGATAGTAGTGGGAAGTTGTGTGTGGAGGCGGAGGAGATTGGAGAGACACTAAATCAATACTTTTCATCAGTATTCACTCAGGAACAGGACACTGTTGCTGACGTGAATATGGAGTCACAAATGATTAGAATGGATGGCCTGGAAATATGCAGGGAAGAGGTTCTGGGAATATTGGAGAGGATGAAAGTAGATGTCTCCTGGGCCTGATGGCATTTACCCTAGGATCCTATGGGAAGCTAGTGAGGAGATAGCAGAGCCATTGGCCTGGATTTTTATGTCGTCATTGTCAACGGGAATAGTACCAGAGGACTGGAGGATAGCGAATGTGGTCCCCTTGTTCAAGAAAGGGAGTAGGGATAGCCCTAGTAATTATAGGCCAGTGAGTCTGACTTCAGTGGTGGGCAAAGTCTTAGAGAGAATGGTAAGGGATAAGATTTATGAACATCTGGATAGGAATAACGTGATCAAGGATAGCCAGCATGGTTTTGTGAAGGGCAGGTCGTGCCTCACAAACCTTATTGAGTTCTTTGAGAAGGTGACTAAGGAAGTGGACGAGGGTAAAGCAGTAGATGTTGTGTATATGGATTTTAGTAAGGCGTTCGATAAGGTTCCCCATGGTAGGCTAATGCTAAAACTACGGAGGTATGGCATTGAGGATACATTAGAGGTTTGGATTAGGAATTGGCTGGCTGGAAGGAGACAGAGGGTAGTAGTTGATGGACTAAGTTCATCTTGGAGTGCAGTTACTAGCGGTGTACCACAAGGATCTGTTTTGGGACCATTGCTTTTTGTTATCTTTATAAATGATCTAGAGGAAGGGCTTGAAAGCTGGGTAAGCAAGTTTGCGGATGACACAAAAGTCGGTGGAGTTGTGTATAGTGAGGAAGGAAGTGGTAGGTTACAGTGGGATATAGATAAGTTGCAGAGCTGGGCAGAAAGGTGGCAAATGGAATTCAATGTAGCTAAGTGTGAAGTCATTCACTTTGGTAGGAGTAACAAGATGATGGATTACTGGGCTAATGGTAGGCTACTTGGTAGTGTGGATGAGCAGAGGGATCTTGGTGTCCATATACACAGATCTCTGAAAGTTGCCACCCAGGTAAATAGTGCTGTGAGGAAGGCATATGGTGTACTGGGCTTTATTGGTAGAGGAATTGAGTTCCGGAGTCCTGAGGTCATGTTGCAACTGTATAAGACTCTGGTGCGGCCTCATCTGGAGTATTGTGTGCAGTTTTGGTCGCCATACTATAGGAAGGATGTGGAGGCATTGGAACGAGTGCAGAGGAGGTTTACCAGGATGTTGCCTGGAATGGTAGGAAAATCTTATGAGGAAAGGCTGAGGCACTTGGGGCTGTTCTCATTGGATAAGAGAAGGTTTAGGGGAGATTTGATAGAGGTGTATAAGATGATTAGGGGTTTAGATAGGGTCGACACTGAGAACCTTTTACCGCTAATGGAGTCAGGTGTTACTAGGGGACACAGCTTTAAATTAAGGGGTGGTATGTATAGGACAGATGTTAGGGGTAGATTCTTTACACAGCGGGTTGTGAGTTCATGGAATGCCCTGCCAGTAGCAGTGGTGAACTCTCCTTCTTTATGGTCATTTAAGCGGGCATTGGATAGGCATTTCGAAGTTATTGGGCTAGTGTAGGTTAGGTAGGATTCGGTCGGCGCAACATCGAGGGCCGAAGTGCCTGTACTGCGCTGTATCTTTCTATGTTCTATGTTCTATGTTCTACATTGCAAGAACACTCTTACAGATCGAAATCCTTCTTGCATTTTCATAAATATCCTCCCCTCTGTCCAAAGAGATCTGAACGCCCAAATCTCTTTGCAGAACTCAGAAAGGCACAAAGTCTTGTCTGAGTGGCCACTCTCCAACAAATGATAAAGGGCACTGACAGAGAGGGTGTTCTTAGCACTAAGTACTTTCTTCTGTGTATCGGATCTGTACGGGTCTGTTAAAAGCGTGGTTCTTTTTTGAATAACATCAAAAAACCAACGTAAACAACACTGGGCAAAGGTGTCTACCTTGGACTGCCTCTTGGAATATTAATGTTATAGGATCGCACATCATTGTTGAGAAACGTGGACAGAGGATCGCTTTCAAGGACCCTCACCTACTTGATAAAATCTTTGCCTCGACCAAACCATTCTAACGTATAGAAGACATGCAGCCACTCAACCCAATCAACTGCCTTCTCTGTGTCTAAAGGGATCACTAATACCTATATAGTTTGTTCTGGACACGCTCGGACCATATTGAGTAAGCTGGTGTGGTCCAGTTTGACAATGGAAGGATCCCCATTTTCAAGCCATAATGTAAGGGTGTCAGACAGGATTTTGAAGTCAACATTTAAAAATGAGTTGGGCCTCTAAGAAGCACAATCGTTCAGTGTCTTCGTTTTCTTAAGAATAAGAGAGACATGAACCTCTCTTAAGGATGGTGGGAGTCAATCGTGACCGTGTGAGTGACTAACATGGTAAGCATCGGCCCTGACAATCTGTTTATAAATTCCTCATACAATTCACTTGGAAATCCGTCAGGACCGGGCGCCTTTCCGCCCTGAAGCTGCATTATACTCTCCAGCACTGGCAATGGTGCATTCAGACAAGACACTCATTTGGGGTTACCCCTGGAAGATCCAAGTTCTTGAAGAAAGACTCCATCTAAATTCTCATAATGATCAGTCTGATATAAGTCGGAGTAAAACCTCGGAAATGCTGCTTTAACCTTTATGGGATTGCAGCTAAGGGTTCCAGTAACTTCCATAATTGAGGTAAGGGCTTTGTGGCTCTCTTTTTACTCACAAGATAGGCTAAATGTTTGCCCGGGCTTATCACCATGCTCAAACAGCCTTTATTTTGCAAAAGTAAGTTCCTTTTTGACTGTCTGTGTGAGCATAGAATTTACTGCAGACCAATGCGTTGTGATTCTCTGCAGCCTAGCCACGGAGCGTTTATCACAGTGTGGCCTCTCAGTTCCCTTCAACCGTGCCTGGAGCCAGCGTTCCTGCTCCAACTTCTGCCGCATCCTAAGAAATGATTATTCCTTTGGCATAAGCCTTAGCAATTTTCCACAGAATGGATGGGTTACTGGTTGAATCTGAATTAATGGGTAAGAAAGATCTGAATTCATTACAGAAATACTCAATGAACGTACTATCCTTAAGAATAAAGGGATCCATTCTCCCTTGTCTCGAACCTGCTATATTGCCCTTAACCTTAACCAATAAGTATACTGTTGCATGGTCAGAAATGGCAATATTCCCAATTGTACAGAACACCACGAATCGAAGATTGCCGCAAGGTGAGGAAGAGATCAACCCTTGTGTGGCCTTTCTGCAGGTTAAAGAAGAAAGTAAAATCCTTATACATGAGGAGGATCTGCCTCCAAACATCCTCCAGCCACAGTTTCACACAAAGATTGCTTAGATTGTTAAGATGGTACTGGGGGCTTTTGGCCATTCTGTCCACGGTCGGTGCAAATGACAATTGAAATCTCCTCCTCCAATAATGTGCTGCGAAGAAAGATTACTTAATTTGGAAAATGCATCTATCAGGAATTGAAGGCTGTGCGTCAGGGGGCAATAAACATTCAAAATTCAGTTATCATCCCCATATATCTTTGAGGATTATGATCTAATACAACATAATGATTTAAATGGAAGATTCTTCCTCACCAGTATGGCTTCACCCCTACTCCATTATCAAAAGACGAGAAATAAACCCCATCAAACCCACCCTGTTGTAAAGTGAAATGTTCCTTGTCATCAAGATGCAACTCCTGCAATAGGACAATATCCACCCACTCCATTTTAAGGCTAGAAAGTACCCTTTTCCTCTTAACTAGCTACCCTTAATGCTCCAGATACACCATTTAAGCATGACATTAACCATAACACATTGGAACAATATTTGAACTTCAGAGAGGAAGAATTCAAATTACAAATCGCTGAGCATCAATGAAAAAACACTCATTGAGCCTAAAACAACATACTAACTAAAGCTACTAAAACCAGCAAGCTCTCAAAACGTTCCACAACTAAATACATACAAAGACAACAAAAAAAGATACAAAGTGCCAATGGCACTCAGGAGGGGCATTTACCCGCCGCCCACTGGGGACATTTGCACGTCATGATTCTTTACCTTCTGCCCCATTATCAATACTGCATCCAGGGCAATTAATCACAAACATCGGGATTGAACTGCCCTTAGGTAGGCATTCAGTCATCACGATCAGTTTCATAATTAAAGCATCCAGCCTGCTTTATAGTGTCCACAAAGTTTTTGCGTTCTCTGGAGAGTCAATGTATTTACTGAAAGATTAACCAGTGCGTGGATCTATTGGAAGCATACGGAGCACCGCTGGGTTCATTAAGATTAGATTAGATTACTTACAGTGTGGAAACAGGCCCTTCGGCCCAACAAGTTGACACCGACCCTTCGAAGCGCAACTCACCCATACCCCTACATTTACCCCTTACCTAACACTACAGGCAATTTAGCATGGCCAAGTCACCTGACCCGCACATCTTTGTGACTGTGGGAGGAAACCGGAGCACCCGGAGGAAACCCACGCAGACACGGGGAGAACGTGCAAACTCCACACAGTCAGTCGCCTGAGTCGGGAAATGAACCCCGGTCTCAGGCGCTGTGAGGCAGCAGTGCTAACCACTGTGCCACCGTGCTGCCCACAAGGAATACTGAATCTCAAGTTCCCTTAGTCTTCTCTTGATATCATCAAAAGATTTTCTTTTCTGAATCACTGCCGCTGAAAAGACCTGGAAAAACATAATCTTGGAGCCCTTGTCGGATCTTTTCCCTGTGTTCTGGAAGCTTCCATAAGTCTTTGAATGCCCTGCAACTACGTAATCGCACAAGGACAGGGTGAGGTCGTTAGTCTGAGTCTGACCTGCGCGCCGTAACCCGATGAACAGTCTAACTCTTCACCCGTCCCTCTTCAGCTTCGAAGTGAATGAATCACGGCAGCCAGTTCTCGAAAAAAAAATCACTGGCTGAACACCTTATGTCTCCAGCAGACCGATGATATGAACATTTTTCATTCTGCCCTGTTCTTGAGGTCGTCACCTTGTTCAGTTAAGGTACGGATATGTTTTCCAAGGGCGAGGATCCGGTCCTTAGAAGGATCGATCACAGACTCTGCCCCTGCAGTTTGGCGCTCGACCTCATCTGTTCTCTTTCCAAGGTTTTCACTTTGCTCGTCATGTTTTTGGAGCACGGCTGAGAGCGGTTCTAGTTTCCTGCTGAACTTTTCTTCAATCATAGCTTCAATCATTTCACGTAACTTGGTGAACTCAGAGACCAAGGCCTGGTGAGTAACTGGGTCTATCGAATGAGCAGAGTGGGTTACAACTACAGACTCAGGCGTGCTGAAAGTTTCTGACGTTGCCCTGCGTGTTGGGACTTACTCGATCCTTTCCCGTGTTTTGTCATTTCCATTTGACAAAACGGGATTAGTAAGGATTCTGTAGCTCATTTCGTGTTGAATGTTAAGTAAATGACTGTGGTGAGGTCGGTTAGATTACCACTGTGATTCAGAGCCCAGCAAAGCAGACCTTTCAGATCTCTGCCATCTTGTCTACCCCTTAAAATTTTATCGATGTTATCATTTCGTTTAATTCCTGGATATTCTGGAGCCGTGTCATTCAGTACTACTGTCTACATTTTTCCCACACGGCACATTGCTGCCCACTCCTCGATAATCCTTGACTCCTTTGCGATTTGTCAACCTGCCTCAAAAATATTCAATATCTGCCTCGAATGGTCTGCAGGGAAGAGTATTCCAAAGACTCACTACACCCTGAAAAAATGAACATGAACCGACTCATCGATGTGTGAGATTTGTTTTATTTTGGTATCCTTATCTGAGAAAGAATATAATAATATTGGAAGCAGTTCAGAGGTGCTTCCCTTCACTTATTCGGTGGACGAAGTGCTGACAACATGGAGACTTTAATAGGTTAGCCTTGGTATGAGAGCTGATCTTATTGCAATATACAATGCCTTGAGGTGAATGGATCAACTAGATACCCACTGGGTGCTTGCATAGTCCAAACTTGAAGTCATTGTCATAGAACCCCTGGAGTGTGGAAGCAGGGCATTCTGCCCATCGAGTCCACACAAATCCACCGAACAGTATCCTAAACAGACTTGTCCCCCTACCCTATCCATGTAACCCTGCATTTCCCATGACTAACCCACTTAACCTACACATTCCTGGTCACTCTGAGCAATTTAGCATGGCCAATCACTCTAAGTTGCACATCTTTGGAATATGAGAGGAAACTGGAGAACTGGGAAGAAACCCACACAGACAAGGGAAGAATGTTCAAACTCCACATAGAGGTTCGGCCGAGGGTGGAATTGAGCTCAGCTGCTTGCTGATATAAGGCAGCAGTGCTAACCACAAATCCACCATACTGTTCCATTATCCCTATTAGTTACCTGCGGCTGATGAAAGAAATCTGCCTGACTTGTTCCTGTCACTGAATCAGGCCCAGTCTGAAACCTTTATAATCGGTCATATCATCGGTTATAATCGGTTACATTTAAAATGTGTTATGAGCAGTGGAGGAATGGGACTAGAAAATGAAACTGTTGACACCCTCCAACTTCAGTCAGAACCGGATTAAGGAGAAATTCTCAAAGGTGGATTTCATTAAAGTGGGAATTCTCTTTCTCAGAAGTTTGGGATGGTCGAATCATTATATTAAAGCAAGGCTGGACTCGTCTGATTGTTTATAGCCAGGTGAATCAGGGATAATGGTGCATGGAGAGAAAAGTGCAGCTGGGAACACAATGAGATGAGGCAAGACCTTCCCCACTTGTGTCCCTCAGCCCTGTGTTCTTATATTCCATTCAGCCCTTGGGACCTGCTACACAGGGGCAGATCGAGACCACTCCAATGGTTTGTTGCAGTTTCAGAAATGTACTTAGAAAATCCAGGCTGAGTCAGAAAGTGACCACCAACCTCAATCCTTCTTTCCAGGCTTCCCCTCTCTGTAACTTCTCCTCCATACGTGAGTCATGTTCCAGACCCAGATTCACAGTGAATACAGCCACCATACCCCACCAAGGGTTAACTCTAACAAATCTTCTGCTCTCCCTGAATGCAACATTGTACAATACGATTTCCAGGAAAATAACCCGTTACTTTCCAAAAGCATAACATAGGAATGCAAGAAAAAGAAACAAGAGTCGGCCCCTCAAGCCTGAACGCTCATTTTATAAGAACATTGCTGATCGGCTCCAGGTCTGAACTCCGCTTTCCCACGCAATTCGTTGTATCCCTCCACAACTCTTTTGGAATATGGAATTTCAGACATTCACTAACTTCTGAGAGAAGATTGAAACTCTAGTCGGTATCTATCTCCTTGAATTCGAGACTCAGAGGAAACACCTTCTCAGCATTTACCTTGTCAAGCCCCCTCTGTATCTTGTACATTTCAGTAATATCACCCTTATGCATTTCAACCGTAATGAATAATCGCCTCACCATTTTCGATGCACTCAACAAATCAAACCTTTCATGCCAGGAACTCGCCTCATGAACCAACCTAGTTACTTGCAACATCAGCATGCTGACGCTACGTTTCTTGCACAGGAACACTCCAATCCCTTTGTACTGCTCCTTTTTTGGGAGTCCTCTCCATTAAATAACAGCCTGAATCTTGCTTCTCAGTGTCATCCAGAAACTCGGATGTATATTGCATTCAGCTCCCGCCGTCAGTCTATCAGTGTAGATTGTTAATAACTGATGCCATCGGCCTGATATTTGTGGTAATCCAGTAGATACATCTTTCTCATGAAGATCCATTAATCCTGACTCTCCGATTTCTATGTGTTAACCCACCGTCATTCCATCAAACTAAAAGCCTCTGTCTTGTGTCAGAACATTTATTTTGTGATACCTTGTGGCAAATCTCTGGAAAGCCTCATGTTGACTAGTTCCCTTTACCAAGGCTGTTTGTCACATTCTCAGGAGTTCCTGATGAAGGTCTCTTGCGCGAAACATTGACTTTCCTGCTCCTTGAATGCTGCCTGGCCTATTGTGCTTTTCCAGCCTGACTCTAATCTTGACATTCTCAGGGATCTCGAGAAAAAAAATGCATGATTTTACATTACAAAAGTCGTTTCCCTTTCACAAAACCATGCCAACTCTGGCTTTAGCTCTTCTAACTGCTCTGCAATTCCTTCCTTACCAACAGGCTCTGGAAGATTCCCAGCAATAATGGTTAGGCAAAATGGTTCCTGCTTTCTGTCTCTTTCCTTTCTTGAAGACAGGCGCCGCATTGGAGGGTCTCCAGTTTCGCTGGAACAATCCTGTAATCCAGAGTGTTATGGAATATTTGACACAGTGCCGCTAGTCACTCTGTGACCACTTCTTTTAAAATTAACTGCTGACCTGCTATCCTTATTCTTATCTGTTAGTCTAAAACCTTGCTACTTTTGTTCCAGACAGTTCAAGAAATTCCTTCCTATTACCATTTTGTTTATACCATTGAAATGCTTACAGTACTTTCCCCATGAAGAACGATTTAAAATACTGGTGTAATTTATCGCCTGTTCCCTGTGGCCAGTTCCCTAGTAACACCCTCCATATGGCTTCAATGTACTTTCCTGACTGCACTTCTGCCTCAGCTCACAAACACATTTTTAAGCTTTTCTTTATACAGACGGAAAAGCTCGTGATGCTTGCTTTTAAAATTCTTGCAAATTTATTACGTCATATCTTTTCATACATCTTCCTCGCTTTCTAGATTCATACAGTCATATTGTGCACAAACAGACCATTTGGTCCAATTTGTCCATGCTGGCCAGGTTTTCTAAACTAAACTGGTCTCATTTGCCTGCACTTGGCCCAAATGCCTCTAAACGTTTCCCATTTTTATGTTCGTCCAAATGTCTTTGAAATATTGTAGCTGTACTTGCATCTATGACTATTCCTCTGGCAGCTCATTCCATACTTACATCACCCTCTGTGTAAATAAAGTTGCCCCTTTGTCCCTTTCAAGTTTTCCCTCTTTTACTTTAAAGATATGCGTCTATGTTTGACCTCCCTGATCCTGCAGAAAAGACCTTGGCTATTCACCCCACCCATGCCTCCCAAGACATTATAAACTTCGAGAATGTCACCCCTCAACCTCCTACACTCCATCTGATACCAACTTCAAGATAAAATATTTAACAATAAGCACTTCCAATTTGAAAGAATTATAAAGATGACAGGTAAAGAAAACAGCCCAAACTTCATACTGTTAGTTTTACTCTATGTTACAAAACTAAGGTAGCATGAAACTCTTACTAGTGCCAATAAGAGGTCAAGCACCTGAATTCCTTAGTGTGAAGAAGGTGATGATCTGTAGACTGAAAACCTATCTCTTGCTAGATCTACACAATACCACATGGTCAACATTCTCTCTCCTGTTCTTTCGGTGACCTTGTGTGGTTGTGCTTTCTTTATTTTACCCTCAGTTAGAGAGAACCCCTTTCCCCCATTCGCATCTTAATTTAAACCCATTTTCCATCATCTTCTCGTTCACAACTGCTAATAGCCCGTTATCTTATGCCATGCCTTCGTTTCCAATTCATGCATTCCCCAACTCCGGCAAGGGATTAAAAAGCCCAGTTTCCAACTTTTTTTCAGTTCTGAACAAATAACACGGACGTGCAAGGCTAACTCTGTTTCTCTGTCTCTGCAGATGCTGCCAGACCTGCTGGGTTTCTCCAGAAACGAATAGGCACAGCACAAATGTTCAATTAAAGAAATAGCGAAGGATACTGGAACTAAAAATACAAAAATTACTGGAGAAACTGAGAGCTTCGTAAAAGGTTCACTGGACCCAAAAGATTAACTCTACATTCACGACAAAATACGCCCGCAGACCTGGTTTGTTTCTTCAGGAATTTTTGAACAAGTTCCAATTTGTGAAAGCTTCTCAAACGCCCTGTCCAACACGGAGCGTCGGACCCTGGGAACTGAACGATAATGCAAAGTGCACACATTCATTGGCTCTGAAACTGCATGTGGCTGGCATCACTGACACCACAGAGCTCTTCATCATGGTCAGGGAGAAAACCAGAGAGAAACACATTCAATTGAACCGCAGAAGATGACATTAAGATAAAGGAGAAGTGTCAGATGAATATGTTAAAGGGTTTGAGTAATGCAACAAATTGGAAACATGACACCCAGGAGAGGCCCTCAGCAGAATGAGAGTTGAATAATGGAAGTATTACCGCATCAGAAACCAGGTGATGTCACTGAGTTCACAGCTGATGGGTGAATGGGTCTCAATATGAACTGGGGGACAGTCAGTAGAATTGCATTGCAGATATTACAGCTCAAACTGGGCTATCACGTGATGCTGTTGACAACAGCAGCAATAGAAGCAGGATTGTATTCAAACATAATCTTATCATTTTCCCCAGGATATTCCATCAGTCTACAATTACCACCAAGCCAAGTGATGGTTCAGTGATGTGTGTGAGTGAACATGCCAAGGTCAGGACCATGTGTACCTAAAGCTGATGATAAACCTTTAAAGCTACTGCACTTGAATTGTTTCATTCCGCACAGCAGAACTAACATCTGATAGAGAGAACGAAATGATCCCAAGACCAACAGATCAGATCTAAGCTCTGCAGTCCTGCCACATCTAGACATAAATGTCGGTGTACTACTACACAACTTATTGGAGGAACGGTCTCCACAAATATCCCCATTTTAAGTAATGGAACAGCCCTGCACATTAATGAAAAAGACAAGCATGTAGAATCTGCACCGTCCTTAGCCAGAGGCGTTGAATCAATGATCCACGTCACACTCGTCATGATGCCCACAGAATCACAGATGCCAGTCTTCAACGAACTCGATTCGCTGCACTTGACATGAAGAAACAGTTGGACACGTAGATATGACAAAGGCAATGGGCCCTGACCCCATTCCCGCAATGGTACTGAAGACTTATGCTGCACAACATGCCGTGTCCCTGGGGCAGCTTTTCCATTCCAGCTCCAACTCTGACAACTCCCCGGCAATGTGGAAAATTACTCAATTATGTCCCGTCCCCTAATAGATTAATCATTACATTCTGACCATTTAACATTCCCTCAGTGCCTTCACGATAATCACATTGGTGGGAGTTCATTTTGACAGAGCTGTCAAGCCGTACAGAAATGACTCGCTCAGTGTGATTTACGATATGTTCCTTTGTGGACATGGTGCTGTTGTGGAAATGTCACTGGATTACTAATCCAATACAGGATAATGCTCTGGGCAGCTGGTGGAGGTCAAAAAAATTAATAAAATATCATGATCTAGAAACTGGTGATGGCAACAGTGACATTGCATCCAATGTTGATTGCAAACATCCATTTTCTTTTCCCAACGTACTTTCAGGAAGTGAATTTCCCGTGCTTTCCTGGTCTGGGCTAAAAATAACTCCAGACACAGAGCCTTCAATGGTCCCTGAAACGGCCAAGCACGGCACTCAATTGTACCTCACTTCTCCAAGGTCTTAAAGGATAAAACCAGACAGAATACCCAGCACCATCCTCGATATCAGAAAAGGGAACGGGAATCACAGTCCTGTTGACACTGCAGAGTCCTCCTTCCTAACATCTGAGAGCTTGTGACAACATTTCCAGAGCTTTCCCACAGGCTGCACAGAAACATCGGGAAAGGAGTAGGCCATTCAACACATTGAGCCTTCCCCATTCTAGTTCATTGAGAAAATCTCCTCAATGCAGTTTTCCCGACACCGTGTTCAGATCCATTAATATGTTTAAACATTGTGAAATATAAAATAAGAACTGTTGTAGTCCCTTCAGTCCATTGTTGCTATTAGTTCCTAAATATCCAATATCACATGCTGTATAATAGATTCCAACAGTTTCCAACTTGCAGATGCCAAGTTAATTGTTCGGCAATTCTCCAAACTATGTCTTCTTCCCTTCATAGATGCTTGGATTCCTTCCATTAATCTATAGTGCTTGGACCACACTTGCTAACTTCCATTTATCCACAATGACTTCTAGCCTCTGCAGAATGCACAGGAAAATGAAACACAGTCATCAACAGTGCAATTAATATTTCCATTGCCGATTTATGTCTGACATTTTAATATGAAGTACATCAGGTTTGTCAGACTTAGCAATGCTCAATCCAGTTACAATCTCTAATACCACCTTGTTACTGATATAAGTTGACTGTATGTCTTCAGTTACACAAGCCCGACATGATCACTGGGTATTAATGGGTGATTTTGTGGATCTTCCTCCATGAAGACTGATGCAAAGTAGCTGTTTATTTTCTTGGCCATTTCCCTGTTTTTCACAGTAACCTCTCCTCTCCCGATTACCAATTTCCATATTTGACCTTGCTTTTACTTTATTTCCTTTGAAAAACAAATTGTAGATTTATGCAGTGTTTTTGTTCTTGTGTGTTAGCATTCATGTTCTGTTTTTGATTTCCTTATCAATTTCATGGCCCTTGTTTCTACATCATGAATTTCTGAGAATTCTCAGGTATCCACAATGACTGAAATTCTTCCGAAGCCACTTCCTATGACTAATACGTTTTCTAATTTGTTATGTTAAACATCAATGTGTCACTTTCCCATTCTTTGGTGTTTATAACTGAAATAAATAGACGCATTATTCAGACTTTGCCTTATTTCTATAAATCTCCTGGTCCTGACCTGATATATTCAGGAACACTGCAGGTGGTCAGAGAAGGAATTGTGGGAGCCCTGGCTGATATGGTTGCATCATCACTGGCCAACAGGTGAGGTCCCGGAGGACTGGAGGGTTGCGAATGCTGTGCCCTTACTCATGAAGGGATACAAAGAAACACTTGCGAACTATGGACCACTAAACCTAAAATCTGTAGGAGGTAACTTACTTGAAAAGGTTCTGAGAGATAAGACATACGTGCATTAGGAAAGACAGGGTGTGATTCGGAGCAAGATTAGAGTGGTGTTAGAAAAGCACAGCAGAGCAAGCAGCATCCGAGGAACAGGAAAATCAACGTTTCGGGCAAAAGTCTATCATCAAAGTCAGCATGGCTTTGTGCATCAGACACCATAGCTCACAAATTTGTTCGAATTCTTTGGCGAAGTGACCAGCAACGTTGAGGAGGTCAGGGTGGTATGCGTAGTCTATATGGATTCAAGTAAGGCCATCAATAAGCTTCCACATTGTGCGCTGCTCTGTAAGGTTAGATCGCATGAAATTGAGGAGGACCTGCCAGATTGGATACAAAATTGGCTTGATGGCACGAAGCAAAGAGTAATAGTGGAAGGATGCTTGTCAGACTGGAGGCCTGGGACTAATGGAATGCATCGGGGCGATGCTGGCACCACTATATATTACATGTATCTATAATTTAGATGAGAATGTACGTGCATGACTTGTAAGTTTGAAAGTGTCAATAAAATAGGCGGTTACATGGAGAATGACAAAGGTTATCAGAAACTTCAGAACTTACAGCAGTACCTTGATCAGCTGAGGAAGAGGGCCGAGAAATGGTAAATGGATTCAGATCAGTGTAAGTTCTCGCATTTTAGAAACTCAAATCAATATCGGAGTTTTATAGTGAATGGCTGGATGTTAAGGAATGTAGTGGAACAGAGCGACCTTGGAATTCAGGTGCATGGTTCTCTGAAAGTTGATAGAGAGGTAGGCAGGGCAATGAAGAACACTTTTGGCACACTGGCATTCATCAGTCAGGGCACTAAGAAGCGAATTTGGGGAGCTGTGTTGCAGAACACGGGGCACTGATGAGGCCATACTTATAGCGTTATGATCAGTTTTGTTAACTTTGCTATAGGAATGATGTTATTAAACTGGAATGAGTGCAGAAGAAATTTACAAGGATGTTGCCAAGGACTCAAGGCTCTGAGTTATCGGGAGAGATTGGAATAGCTAGGACCTTTTACTTTTGCGTGTATGAGACTGGGGAGAGGATCTTATTGAAGGGTATAAGATCATAACAGGCATGGATAGAGTGAATGCACTCAGCCTTTACTTCCGGGATTGGACAATCACGGACTAGAGCGCATCAATTCAGAGGGGTAAGAATACAAGGGAACCTGAGGAGCAACTTTTTTACACACAGGGTGATACGCATATGGAATGAGCTACCAGCAGAAGTAGTTAAGGTTCACAACATTCACAACATTTAGAATGTATTTTGACAAATACAGGATAGGAAAGGATGAGAAGGATGCGGGGCAATGGCTGGGAACTGGGGTTAGTGTGAATTGACATTTTGGTCGGAATGGATCAGTTTGAGCTGAAAGGCCTATAGGACTCTATGACTCTAACAACCATTGCTTATCTCCCACAGAATGTTATTTTGTATTTTCCCAATTCACTGGAACAAACCTGACCCTCTCGGCTCCATGCTTCCATCAATTTGACCAAAATGTACAAACATTCTATATTGTATGCAGACACATATTTTATATGTGTAAAATACAACATATTAATGTCACTACTCCTCCAAAGCTGCATCCGAACAAGGACATTGATTAGTCCTCCTGACCACACAACACCAAATCCGAAAAAAATAACTTTATCTCTAGTTTGCTTCAATACATAATCTTCAACCCACCTGATATACATTTAGAGAATTTATTTTTCACAGCATGAGCAGTAACTTAGTCAACGCTGTTGAAATGCAACTTGAGACCATCCAGTAAGACTGCAGTATCCATGATATTTCCATGTCTAATTTTCAGAGCATATGACGCTCAGAATTTCTGCAACAGTTTTAGTTTCGATATAGAATACACCAATGTTTGCTTCTCCTTGTTATTTGTAAACTCCACTTATACTGAATCTGAGGGACATTGTCTGTGGCGTTATTGGTGATAGACCTGGACAAGACACCCCAGAAGGGTCATCTTCACGCTGTGATACAGGACAAGCGTCAATAACCTTCTCCGCTCTGTCAGGATAAGGGTCACCATATTCTATCTGCTCCTTCACACTCCCTGTATACCTGTTATAGCACTAACCCCCGAACAAGGCTCGCACTCTATTTCCAAATAAGGCTCAGGCATTTCCAAACTCACGATTGAGTTCAGCAACTTTCTTCCTCACTTTCTCTGTCACCTACGCAATACCCCAGACACTAATAATACTAAATTGATTTACAACTGTCGACTGACTCATTCCAGACACCTCACCAATCCCCCCAGCCCCACATCCACCAGCACTAACAGCAGAGTCACCCATTTCCACTTTCCCTCCCTCTCTCTCTTTCTCCTGTTCCAGGAGAAACTGTCTGGAATGGGATAGAAAGAGCCAAGCCGGGTGGTGCTGTGCCTGGTATCTGTTCCCTCACACTCCTTTCTCCCGCCATGTGGGGAGGAACCTGGCATGAGCCGGACAGAAACAAGTTGGCTCATGTGGAGCTTCTGAAACATCCATTTCACGTCAACTGAGTAAAGAGCAACATTCAGTTCTCACTTTAAACCCACTGTCAGTTCCAACATCAGTCCATTCACTCTCAAACAAAAACAGATACCTCACTGCACAGAGATGCACAGACGTATTGGTAACACCCCAACATATTAAAATGCACAACACATATAAGGAGATAGGCATACACACACATTGCAATACACAGAGACATAGACAGTTGCACACAAATAGACACAAACACAGATAAAAACACAGAGGCTGATACATACGTACACAGATGTAGCCACACAAATACACAGAAAACAATCACACACACACACACACACACACACACACACACACACACACACACACACACACACACACACACACACACACACACACACACACACACACACACACACACTAGTGTCATTAGGACTCAAATCGGCACGTTTTTGTTTTATCAAGGGAACAAGAATAATGAGTTTGGGGTACATACAAGAAATTATTGAATGGCATATCAGACTCGATGGGCCGAATGGCCTCATTCTGCTCCTTTTTTATGCTCACGTGGTGTTATGCTGTCAAGTATTCACTTTCTGAGATTGCAGCAGAGGCTGGGTTTGATACATATTTGACTGGAAAGAGTCAGTGGGAATGTGGGACAGGTTTGGAGGGCAGAATGGTTTATGGTTATTCATAATTATTATATCCTTAAGCATGAAAAGAGGTAGTCATTTGATGTGAGGTAAGCACAGTTTTAATGTAATGGGTCCGACAATGAAATAAAGATGACCCTTTGCATTTAGTGCCGTGCGGTCTGTGGTATCCTCATCCTCAGGGAATACGGATGACTCTGTTATTGAGGATATTCTAGGCTGAGCTCGAATGATCTTTGCTGGACACAAGAGTCAATGTTTATCGGGAATAGACAGGAGAGGGATGATCAGAGACAATCGGACCAGCCATGAGAATTCTGGATGTGTTGTTATCTCAATCCACCCGCGAGGCTGTTACAGAGATACACTGCCGCCCCGAACCCATGTGTTGTTCCCTTAATCCACCACTCGATGCTGTTACAGGGTAGGGGACCACCCCAATCCGTCAGAAAGGATCGTTACAATGAGACAGGAGGAGACCATTCTGCCCCTCTAAGAAATTATACAGGAATATAGAATTAAGTAATTCATATCATTGAGTACATTACACAGCCCAGGACGAGGCCAATCAAGCCTCCTGAACGGCTACGCGGGAACAGGAAATATGTCACTAGCAGGAAATAGAGAGTAGAGAGAATGTTTACTTTCAGCCTGCAAAGCTCTAACTGATGGAATGCCTCAGAGATCACTGTGGGGTTATCATTGACCAAAAATCTGCATCAAAGATCTGGAGGAAGGGGAGGGAATGGCTTGGAGCTCAATTAGCTCGTACACCAAGATGGTCATTCATTGTGTCGTCAAATTGAGATACTGAGTCTGCAATATGATTACTGACAGGGAAGGTTAGTGCGCAAACCTTCTGTAGAAATCACATAAGGTAAATTGTGTATTTTGGCATGAAGGATAAAATAATGGTAATCAATTTAAAAGGAGAGAGATTGCAGTACTCTGTGACACAGGCGGTTTCCATGTTCCTGGGACATGAATCATGTGAAGTCAGTCTGCAGATGCAGAATGTATTTGAAAGGTTCGTGGAATGATGCTGTTTTTGACAAAAGGTATCAGGTTGAATCGCAGGAATGTTTTACTGTATCTGTACAAGGCATTGCTGAGACCACACCTGATGCACTGTGTGCAGTTTTGATTCTCTAACACTAACATAAAAGGATATAATTATTTTCGACATTTTCAAAGAGCCTTCCCTTTTCTCATTCCTGGCCTTTGGTTATGGGGGATAATCAGTTCCGATCTTAGCATAGAAATAGTATTGAAACACCATGACTTTCAGAATAGTGCATCAGCTGGATGCATATTATCTCTTTTCGGGGAGACTAAAGTTAGAGAATAAATTTGAAGAAAAAGATGTATTGATATCAATACGCATACTACGAAGACAACTACCAATATTTACAAATTACACAGACACGTATAAGCATATTATCAAATTATAAAGTGGGGACTTTTTGAGATTGAATGGAATTGTGTACAACAAGAGCAATGACGCACCTGCATATAATCCATAATCAGGTTTACCAGAGAATGCTCCAGGAGAGCACACACGGCCCATTTTGGTGTTCAGTTGACATTATTGTATGTTTCAACACAGAGAGGGAGAAAATTGCTCCCTGCCTGAGAAGCAACAGCCGATTGATCCCTTTCTCTTACTTTGTTCCACCAGATAGCAAAGTGTCAGTCTGTAAAGTTTTTTTCTAGAAAATGATCTACTCTGAGACCGATATCATTGGCCACATCACTAAACTGTTTACATTTAAGATCGGTGTAACCAGTGGAGGAGTGTGGCGGAAAAGGAAACAGTGACCCTCCAACATTGACTGGACCACATATGAGAAATTTTCAAAGGGCTGTCCAAGTGGAAATTCCCTCCCCAGAAGTTTGTGGTGCCTGGATGTTTGCATTTATTCAAAGTTGTATTTGTTGACATTTGACAGAAAAGTGAATGTAGAAAATGTAGACAGAAAAGTGCTGGGGAGACCACAATCACATGATGGAGCGGTGACAAAGTGTCTAATGGCACACTCCTGCTGCTCAGTCCTATGTTCTTATGTTCCATTCAACCACTCACAGCCCCTGCAAGGAGCATTTGGAGGCCACTTGCTCTAATTACGTGATCCACAGTAACACAGCATCTCATTCAATCACTCAAGACTGTCACACACACACGGTTTAGTGTGGGTTGGAAAATGTTATTTGGAAATCCAGGCTGGGTTCGAAAGACGCCTCTGGTCTCTTTGCAGAGTGTCTCCTCTCTGAAACTTGTGCTTTATTTGTTGGTCATAATATAGGACCAGATTCACTGTGAATACAACCCCATATCTCACCCAGCGATGACTCACAAAACACTTTGCTCTGTCTGATTGCAACGTTCAATAACAGAACGTTCAGGAAAATTACAACCATTAACTTCGTAATTACAGAATATGAGGACATAAGGAACCGAATCAGCAAATTCGGATGATCAAGCCATTGTCTACCATCATGGCTGATCTACTATTGGCATTAACTCCTTTTTAATGCCCAATTCTTCACGTCCCTTAGCTGTCTGACAGGTCAAAAATCCATCCAAGTCCTCCTTAAATACTTTCAGTGATGTAGCTCCCATAACTCGCTAGCACAGATAATTCCTGACATTGATTACCCGCTGTGAGAGGAAAACATTCCTTACACATACATCGTCACCTCATTGATATGAACGAGAGGTGGACACACGGGCTCAGCAAACAGTGAATGGCTTTGATACCAAGTCAGTATTTGACTGAGGATGACATCAGGGCCACCCACTTATTTGAGTTGAATGGAAATCAGGTGTAACCTCCCACTTGTCTGGGTCTTTCAGAGCACAAAGAAAGATGCTTGTGGTCGGTGGCCAATAATCCTCTCAGTCCCGGGATATCTCTGCAGGAGATCCTCAGGTTAGCCTCCTCAGCACAAACATCTCCAACAGCTACATCAATGTCTTTCCCCATCATAAGATCTGAAGTAGGTATGATGACTGAAGATCACACAATATTCAGAGATTTTGTGCCCCCTCAGCTCCTGAACCATCCTGTGTCCATGTGCAGCAAGACCAGGACAGCATTCCGGTTTGTGCTGTTAAAGTGTCGGTAACATTCATGTAACAGCGCTGCCAGACACTGCACATTTCCACAGTTAATAGAGGAGCTCAATCAGCATCCCAGGCTGTTTGCACACTGATATGTGGAAGCCATTGAGCCCGTGGAAACTACTGAACAGGAAGAGGGACAGCCCATTCTATCCATCTGCCTATTCCACAGGAAGAGAAGGAGTCTGGTCTGTACATCGAGCTGTTAAACAGGAACAGGCAGAGCCCAATCAGACCCTTAAAACTGTTCCATGTGACCAGGAGGAGGCTATGTAGCCCCACGAGATAGTTACACAGAAACAGGAGGGCGTCATTGGTACTCTAACATGACAAATAAATGAAACCGAGACTGCATTGATAGGGTGCTCCATGGTGTTAATCGTGGTTCCATTGTTTGTAGAACGTGTGTTACTTTAACATTGTTTGCGGGCAGTGAGGAGGGAAACCAAATATTTTGGGTAAAGTCTCAAGGAGGCATCTTCTATCTCCGAGAAGTCACTCCCATGTGCTGTATGTAGGTCAGAAGCTGCTGGGAAGAGTTAACTCTTTTATAATGGAGGTACTGTTGCTTCTGTCGGGAATATGGATAGCATGACGTTGATTTCAGGATCACGCAACAATTGAACTGCATTAACGTTGGAAGAGTTTTTTTTGAAAGCCTGAACCTCTCTCTCTCTCTCTCTCTCTCTCTCTCTGTCTGTCTCTCTCTCTCTCTGTCTCTCTCTCTCTGAATTGAAATAGGTAGCGGGAGTAGTTGGGTGGAACGTTCTCAGAGACTCTTAAACTATCGAGAATCATGTAACCCGAGTGAAAAAAAAGCCATGGAAATTATCACCATAACAGTGTCTGTTTATAACATCATAATTGATTGTACATCCCCCTTAATGTTCAATGCAATCACCTTATTCTCTCACTGAGCTTCACTCACTGTTCATGTTGCCATCATCCCAGGGATTAGTCTGGTGAGACTTGAGAGAACGTCTATCCACAGTAACCCAAATACTGCCTCAGCACACTCAGGGATGATCACAATAATTCTTTTCTCTCACTTCGACATCGCCGTTTTCTTCCTGTGTTATGAAACACCATTATTTCTCTATGCACTACGACTGACATGGAATTTATAATTTCCTTATGTCTGTACGTCAGCATCAATAAAGCCAGCATCAGAGTTGCCTATGGAGATGTGCCTCACACTCGGGGAGAACTTCAATGAGATCGAATACACCTAAAAGATGTAATGATCGCCTACCTGAATAGAAATGAGATGTACAACTACGGGAAACAGGTAGAGGAAGGGATCTGTCTTGACTTTTGTTCTTCTCTCACAGGATGTATGCAGCCCTGTTCAGGGCAGCATGTTACGCCAATCTTAGACTGAGTGGCTGGTTCAGTTGTTCCACAGGACAGTAAAGAGTAAACACATTGCTGGGGGTTTGTAGTGTTACAACACAGGATAAATTCTCCTTCTTAATTAAAACCAGCAACAGAGAAAAGATTTATCCAATGCAGTAATGTGTGATAATTCTAGAGTCTAAGAACTATTTAAAGTAAAAATGAACAACTTTATTTCTTGAAGTATTACAGAGAATAATAATCGAACGAATATTTACAACTTCTTCCTCTAACCTATCTTTGACCTTCCCACTCCACAATACAAGTCCGATAAGACTCCTAATTAAGATTTACAAAATAAAACTTCTTATCTCAAAACCAGGAAGCTTTCGGTTCTTCTCCATATTCCTGTCTTCTTTTCTTCTGGGGGATTCAGCTTCACTAGTTACTAATCAATAAATATACTTTAAAGGGAGCTATTTTTCAGGCAGTCTTTGCATGCTGGTAGCTTGGCAGCTCTGCTCTCAACTGTTCAATTTTTCACGGTCTTATACCTCCAAACTATTGGATTGTGTCATTGGCTTTTAAGATTACCAATATATTACATTCAAACTTGATTGGAGGTGGGTCATTTGGGGTATAATTTAAACTGTTTGGCTGAATTTGTTTTTGTCTCAAGACAATGAGCTAATCGAGTTGTTCGACCAAATGTTAAGGTATATCTACTTTTCAGAAGACTTGGTGCTGTCAGGTAGTTTAAAGGTGCAGTACACCCACATGTTAATCAATGAAGTCACACGTAAACATGACTAGGGAAGGTTGGCACATTGACTTACCTAAAGGACTTCAGGCAAGCAGGTGGGTTTTTCTCACAAATAATAATGTTTGCTTTTAAATTCCACCACTTTCCTTCATGAGATACCAACAGACTATTATTCTGTGGCTCTAGATTATGAGTCAATGGCTTGACCACCATAAACTGTCTTCCTGCACGTGCAGAGAACACGTCAAACATCCTCAAGAGCAATTATTTAGTGATAGACATGTGGTTTAGAAGGCAGTTGAAACTGTTGCATTCAGATTGAACAAAGGCAAAAATTATGGTTCATTCAGAAGTTGCACTGACACTGCAGACGAGATTGAGATATCATGATGGTGGTTTTGGACAGGATTGGTGAGTGGGGAGGACATGGAGATGTAAATCTGTGAAGGACAAAATGGATTATGGAGTTTGAGAACATTCTGTGTCCTTCTCGCATATCAGTGAGTAATTTATAAATAGTAGTTTGATAGTTATATTTTATAAGGAAAGGATTTTTTTGTTTGGAACTGAAGACATTGACTTGCACTTTCCAAAATTTATATATCATGAGCAGAAATTCAGTTCAACCCGGTTTAGTAGACAAATATAATGACTTACCAGGAACACCAACTATTGCAAGGATGGGATAGTAACCACCTTGAATAATCCAAAGGATATCCTGAATCCATGATGCTAATGATATCCAAGGCCGAGAAAGCCAGTAAAGACCGCAGGATAATCTCCTGTCCATTGTTGAGACATTCCAGTCTAATGTTCTCTGATTCGGATCCATTGTTGGAACATTCCAGTCTAAAGTTCTCAGATTCTGATCCACTGTTGGAACATTCCAGTCTAATATTCTCAGATTCTGATGTCTCCTCCCTCTCTCTCTCTCTCGAGCTGCTGATCCCTGTTAGTGCTGTCAGTGATGTTCCTACTCACACTGTGGGATAGCACATTGAACAGAGCCCATTTATCTTTCAATGACGGAAACTCTTCACGCCATAATTAGGATCCACGGAGATTGATATTAATCACAGTCACTGAACAAATAGCTCCAGCTAACCCCTTTAACCCCTTTGAATTCAATATTGATTTTATTAAAATTCAAAAGAACATTTAAAGCTTAGACATTTGGCATGCGATATGTGTGTGGGGGTGAACAGGAAGAAATATTTGAGATGGTAGATTGAATGTATGTAATCATTCAATTTGCCTTAGGTATGGCAGTAATGCCAACGGATTGTCAGAACATAAACAAGTTTCTCCGTTTATAAATCGAAACATACAGTCTGTAACTACTGATCAGTGATGTGATTATAATGTCAGTAAAACATGTAGAGAACTTTTCAAGTCCATAATCTGCCAGAAAATTGCCTATGACAACATGAGTGATAACAGACAAATGGCATGGATAAATTAACAGAGAATATGATGTGACACACAATTCAGATGGTTATTCAAGGATCAGAGATGGCAGGTGAGGGTCATGCTGATAATGTTATCGATCTCAATCAACTGCATTGAAGTAAATTTCACTGGATTTTAATTGCAGTGTGATTATGATATTGGGGCATGGCTGCTGAGACTGGATAGAGGGAACATGATATTTCCCAGCCATCTGTATTGGAATTTATTTCTTTATAAATCATATGGTGATCAAATTCCAGGATACATCTCCAATGAGGAATGAGGAGAGCCAATATTAACCATGCAACCAAACGACATTGGAACAGAAATTTGGCCATTAGGCCCATTGAACCTGCTCCTCCATTCCATGATGGCTGTTAAGCTTCTCTACCCCATTCTCCCACTTTCTACCTGTAACCCTTGATCCCCTTTATAGTCAAGAACCTATCTGTCTCACCCCTAAATATTCTCAATGACCTGGACTCGACAGCCCTCTGCGGCAGTGAATTCCATCGTTTCACCGCCCTCTGGCTGAAGAAGTTTCTCCTTATCATTTTTTGAAAAGGTCTTCTCTTTACACTGTCCCCTCAGGTACTAGTCTCTCCTACCATTGGATATATCTTCCCAAAATCCTCTCTTTCCAAGGTCATTTAGTATTCTGTAAGTTTCAGTTGACCTGCTAACATTCTTCTGAACTCTACCAAATATAGAACCAGAGCCCTCAAATATATTTTATATGTTAAGCTTTTATTTCCTGGCACCATTCGCAGGAATCTCTTCCGAAAACGCTCCAGGACCAGTGAATCCTTCCTGAGATATGGGACCCAAAACTGCGCGGAATAATCCAAATGTGGCATGACCAAAGCCTTGTAGAGCCTTAGGAGTACATCCCTGCTTTTATATCCAAGCGCTCTTGAAATAAATACCATCATTATATTTGCCTTCTTAACTACTGACAACCTGCAAGTTTACCTTTCAAGACTTCTGGACTGGAACCCCTTAGTCTTTTTGCACTTCAGATTTCTGAATTGGCTTGCTATTTAGAAAATACTCCATGTCTCTATTCATCCTGGCAAAATGCGTTCCCACACTCTCCCACGTTGTACTCCATCTCCAACTTGGTTGCTCACTCTCCAAACCTGTGAAAGTCCTTCAGTAGGTGAAAGTGAGGACCGCAGATGCTGGAGATCAGAGTCAAAAAGGGTTGTCATAGAAAAGCAGGAGATTCGACGTTTCAGGCATAAAGCCTTCATCAGGAATGTGGGGTGGGCGGAAGTGGGCAGAGAAATAAATGGGAGGGGCTGGCGCTGGGAGGAAGGTAGCTTGGAAGGTGACAGCTCAATGAAGGTAGGTGGTGACAGTGATAGGTCAGAATGAAAGGTGGAGTGGGTATATGGGAAGGAAGATGGACAAGTAGGACAGTTCAAGAAGGCGGTCCTCAGTTGGAGGGTTTGATCTCCAATAAGGTGGAGGGAGGGGAGATGAAGAAACTGGTGAAATTGTCCTTGATACTGTGTGTTTGCAGGGTCACAAGGCAGAAGATGAAGCGTTCTTCCTTCAGACGTCAGGTGGCAAGAATCTGGCAGTGAAGGAGGCCAAAAACTTGTAAGACCTTGGCAGAGTGGGAGGGGGAGTTGAAGTATTCTGCCACAGGGCAGTGGGGTTGTTGGATTTGGGTGTCCGAGAGTGTTCCCTGAACCGTTCTGCAAGTTGACGTCCTGTCTCGCCAATGTAGTGGAGACCAGGAGAAATGGACAGACTGGATGAGGTGTTTGGATGCACAGGATGTTCTCTGCCTGATGTGGAAGGATCCATTGGGGTCATGGGTGAACGTGGGGTGGGAGGTGTTGGCACAGCTTTCATACATTTTGCAATGGCAAGGGATGGTGCGGGGAGTGGAAGTTGGATTATTGGGGCCGCGTGGACCTAACGAGAGAGAGATTGTGAGGGAATGGTCTCAGCAGTTTGATGATAGGAATGGGAGGAAGTATATCTCTGGTGGCGTGTTCTGACCGTTGGTGGCAGAAATGGCGGAGGATGATACGTTGTATCCTGAGGTTGGTGGGATCGAAGGCGAGCACCAGAGAGGCTCTAACTTGTTGCAGTTGGAAGGGTGTAGTTCAAGGGCAGAGGATTGCGAAGTTGAGGAAATGTGCTAGAGCACCTTCCTGCAGCCGAACCTCCACTTCAATGGACCCTGTCCCTTTATCTATTTTTGCACTGTTTGAAAGCTTAGCCAGAATGCCGTCAGTTCCTTCATATAGATAATGAATGCACAAAGTGAAAAGTTGTGGTCCCACCACTGATTCTTGTGAAACACCACTTGTCACTGGCTGCAATCCTGAGAAGAACCCTTTGATCCCCACTCTCTGCTTTCTGTTAGACAGCCAAACTTCTATCCATGCTAGCACCTTACCTCCAAAACCATGGACCCATATCTTTCGCAACAGCCTCATGCATGGCACCTTGTCAAAGGATTCTTGAGGTGCAGATGGATAATATCCATCGTTTCTCTTTGATCCAATCTGCTCATTACTCCCTCACAGTATCCTAGCCGGTTTGTCAGGCATGACCTCCCCTTGATGAAACATGCTGACCCTGTCCTATTTTACCAAAGACCTCAGAAATCCCATTCTTCACGATGGATTCCATGATGTTACCCACATACAAGGTTAGGCGAATCAGTCTACAGTTTTACATCTTCTGCCTAACACCGTTATTAAACGGGGTGTCATGTTAGCAAGTCTACAGACACTTGGCCTTTTCGAGGTTTTAGTCATTCCTGAAAGATTACCACTTCCACTTGTACAAACTCTTCAACTATCTTGCTTACAAGGTTGTGGTGTAGTCCAACTGGTCCAGGTGAGTTATCCACATTCAGGCCATTCCGTTTTCTAACATGTTCTTCTTGGTGATGGCCACCGTATTCAGGACTGCCCTCTCATTCTCTTCAGTTCTGGGAAATGTCTCGTGTCTTCCACCCTGAAGACTGATGCAAATTTCCTCAGCTATTTCTTTGTTTCCCACTACTGTCTCTGCAGTATCATTTTCCAGTGGTCCATATTCACTTTTACTCTCTTGCACTTTATATATCTAAAGAATCTCTTACAGTTTCCTTTGTATTAGTGGTTAAGTTAGCCCCATATTTAACCTTTTCCCTCCTTATTTATTATTTCTTGGCTTCTGTTGGCCCCAATTCTCCAGCTTCCTCTGCCATTCACCGCTCTTTTGCTTATATGCAATCCCTGACTTCCCTTGTCAGCCCTGGTTGCCTCATCCTCCCAGTACCATGTCTCTATTACACAGCATGAATCTCTGCAGTGTCTCCTGTATTAACCTTGGAATCTCCTGCCATTGCTGTTCTCCTGTCTTTCCTGCTAGACCCCTGTCCCGGTCAATTCTACCCAGCTTCTCCCTTCTGCCTCTCCAGTTGCCTTCATTCAGCTGAAATACTGTTAACTCTGATTCTTTCTTCTCTCTCATATTGCAGAATAAATTCAACCATGTTCTGATCACTGCTTCTGAAGTTTTCCTTCATCTTAAACTCCCTTATCTAGCCTGTTTCATTAAATCCAGTGTCATCTCTTCCCGAGTGGGCTCCACCACATGATACTCCAAAAAGCCATCCTGTAGACATTTTATCAAATTCCTTTTCTTGCGATTCACTACCAACCTGGTTTCCGATTCCACTTACATATTGAAATCCCCTATGATCACTATAACTTTGCCTTTCCTACAGGTCTTTACAATCTCTTGGTGTATCTTGTCCCCCAGCTCCTGCCTACTCTTTGGAGGCCTGTGCAAGTCTCCAACTGTGATTCTCTTTCCTTTGTGGTTCCTCAGTTCTACCCACGCAAATTCTACACCATCTGACCTTCTTTATTCCTTACTATTGATTTAATTTCATTTCTTATTAAAAATGGAAATTCACTCCCTCTGACATCTACCTTTTCTATAGAATATATGTCCTTGAATATCCTGACTCCTTGCAGCCACTTCTCTGTGATGCCCATCACGTCATACCTACCAATTTAAAGTCTGGTTGAAGATTTGTAGCTCGGGTGTCCGTTGTTGTGGTTCTGTTCGCCGAGCTGGAAGTTTTTGCTGCAAACGTTTCGTTCCCTGGCTAGGGAACATCATCAGTGCTATTGGAGCCTCCTGTGAAGCGCTGCTTTGATGTTTCTTCCGGTATTTATAGTGGTTTGTTCTTGCCGCTTCCGGGTGTCAGTTTCAGCTGTAGTAGTTTGTATGTGGGGTACAGGTCGATGTGTCTGTTGATGGATGTTCTTGCCGCTTCCGGGTGTCAGTTTCAGCTGTCGTGGTTTGTATATTGGGTCCAGGTCCATGTGTCTGTTAATGGAGTTTGTGGATGAATGCCATGCCTCTAGGAATTCCCTGGCTGTTCTCTGTCTGGCTTGTCCTATGATGGTAGTGTTTTCCCAGTCAAATTCATGTTCCTGGTTGTCTGAGTGTATGGCTACTAGGGATAGCTGGTCGTGTCGTTTTGTGGCTAGCTGATTTTCATGGATGCGGATTGTTAGCTGTCTTCCTGTTTGTCCTATATAGTGTTTTGTGCAGTCCTTGCATGGTATTTTGTAAACTACGTTAGTTTGGCTCGTGCTGGCTATTGGGTCCTTTGTTCTAATGAGTTGTTGTCTGAGTGTGGAAGTTGGCTTGTGTGCTGTTATGAGTCCTAAGGGTCGCCGTAGTCTGGCTGTCAGTTCTGAGACGCTCCTGACGTATGGTAGTGTGGCTAGTCCTTTTGGTTGTGGCATGTCCCCGTTCCGTGGTCTATCTCTTAGGCATCTGGTGATAAAGTTGCGTGGGTATCCGTTTTTGGCGAATACCTTGTATAGGTGTTCCTCCTCCTCCTTTCGCAGTTCTGGTGTACTGCAGTGTGTTGTGGCTCTTTTGAATAGTGTCCTGATGCAGTTTCGTTTGTGTGTGTTGGGGTGGTTACTTTCATAGTTTAGGACTTGGTCTGTGTGTGTTGGTTTCCTGTGTACCCTTGTGGTGAATTCCCCGTTGGGTGTTCTCTCTACTAACACGTCTAGGAATGGGAGTTGGCTATCCTTTTCCTCTTCTCTCGTGAATCGTATTCCTGTGAGTGTGGCGCTGATGATTCGCTGTTTTTTCTATTTCTGTGTTTTTGATGATTACAAAGGTGTCATCGACGTATCTGATCCAGAGTTTGGGTTGGATTTGTGGTAGGGCTGTATGTTCTAACCTTTGCATAACTGCCTCTGCTATGAGTCCCCAGATTGGTGATCCCATGGGTGTTCCGTTGATTTGTTCGTATATCTGATTGTTGAATGTAAAGTGTGTGGTGAGGCACAGGTCTAAGTATGCCGTCCTTGTTGATAGGTTCGGCCTCCTGTGTTCTGTTATGTATGTCCAGAAGGTTGGCTATTGTTTCTCTGGCTAGGGTTTTGTCAATTGATGTGAACAGTGCCGTCACGTCGAATGATACTATGGTTTCTTCTTTGTCTATGTGTGTATTCCTGATGATGTCCAAGAATTCCTGTGTTGATTGTATGGCGTGTTTGGATCCGCTGACTAGGTGTTTCAGTTTTTGTTGTAGTTCTTTGGCCAGTTTGTATGCTGGTGTCCCTGGTAGTGATACTATGGGTCTGAGTGGGATGTCTGGTTTGTGTACTTTGGGTAGTCCGTAGAATCTGGGGGTGTTGTTGCTTTCAGGTTTCATTCTTTGCTGGTCCGCTTTGGTTATCTGTCCGTTTTTTTTGTAGATTCCTTAGTGTGTTGATTATTCTATTGGTGAGTTGTGGTGTGGGGTCGGAACCCTTCATTTGGTAGGTGTTGGTGTCTGCGAGTAGTTGTTGTGCTTTATTGATGTAGTCTGATTTATCTAAGATGACCGTCATTCTGCCTTTATCTGCCGGTAGTATGATTATGTTCTTGTCATTTTTCAGTGCTTTCAGTGCTTCCCTCTCCTTGGTGTTGAGGTTATGTGTATGTCGTTTTCTTATCACAACAACAGTGAGACAAACGGTCGTACCTATGATGATAAGAAAACGACATACACATAACCTCAACACCAAGGAGAGGGAAGCACTAAAAGCACTGAAAAATGACAAGAACATAATCATACTACCGGCAGATAAAGGCAGAATGACGGTCATCTTAGATAAATCAGACTACATCAATAAAGCACAACAACTACTCGCAGACACCAACACCTACCAAATGAAGGATTCCGACCCCACACCACAACTCACCAATAGAATAATCAACACACTAAGGAATCTACAAAAACACGGACAGATAACCAAAGCGGACCAGCAAAGAATGAAACCTGAAAGCAACAACACCCCCAGATTCTACGGACTACCCAAAGTACACAAACCAGACATCCCACTCAGACCCATAGTATCACTACCAGGGACACCAGCATACAAACTGGCCAAAGAACTACAACAAAAACTGAAACACTTAGTCAGCGGATCCAAACACTCCATACAATCAACACAGGAATTCTTGGACATCATCAGGAATACACACATAGACAAAGAAGAAACCATGGTATCATTCGCCGTGACGGCACTGTTCTCATCAATTGACAAAACCCTAGCCAGAGAAACAATAGCCAAACTACTGGACATACATCACAGAACACAGGAGGCCGAACCTATCAACAAGGACGGCATACTTAAACTACTAGACCTGTGCCTCACCACACACTTTACATTCAACAAACAGATATACGAACAAATCAACGGAACACCCATGGGATCACCAATCTTGGGACTCATAGCAGAGGCAGTTATGCAAAGGTTAGAACATATAGCCCTACCACAAATCCAACCCAAACTCTGGATCAGATACGTCGATGACACCTTTGTAATCATCAAAAACACTGAAATAGAAAAAACACACCGAATCATCAACGCCACACTCACAGGAATACGATTCACGAGAGAAGAGGAAAAGGATAGCCAACTCCCATTCCTAGACGTGTTAGTAGAGAGAACACCCAACGGGGAATTCACCACAAGGGTACACAGGAAACCAACACACACAGACCAAGTCCTAAACTATGAAAGTAACCACCCCAACACACACAAACGAAGCTGCATCAGGACACTATTCAAAAGAGCCACAACACACTGCAGTATACCAGAACTGCGAAAGGAGGAGGAGGAACACCTATACAAGGTATTCGCCAAAAACGGATACCCACGCAACGTTATCACCAGATGCCTAAGAGATAGACCACGGAACGAGAACATGCCACAACCAAAAGGACTAGCCACACTACCATACGTCAGGAGCGTCTCAGAACTGACAGCCAGACTACTGCGACCCTTAGGACTCATAACAGCACACAAGCCAACTTCCACACTCAGACAACAACTCACTAGAACAAAGGACCCAATAGCCAGCACGAGCCAAACTAACGTAGTTTACAAAATACCATGCAAGGACTGCACAAAACACTATATAGGACAAACAGGAAGACAGCTAACAATCCGCATCCATGAAAATCAGCTAGCCACAAAACGACACGACCAGCTATCCCTAGTAGCCATACACTCAGACAACCAGGAACATGAATTTGACTGGGAAAACACTACCATCATAGGACAAGCCAGACAGAGAACAGCCAGGGAATTCCTAGAGGCATGGCATTCATCCACAAACTCCATTAACAGACACATGGACCTGGACCCTATATACAAACCACGACAGCTGAAACTGACACCCGGAAGCGGCAAGAACATCCATCAACAGACACATCGACCTGTACCCCACATACAAACTACTACAGCTGAAACTGACACCCGGAAGCGGCAAGAACAAACCACTATAAATACCGGAAGAAACATCAAAGCAGCGCTTCACAGGAGGCTCCAATAGCACTGATGATGTTCCCTAGCCAGGGAACGAAACGTTTGCAGCAAAAACTTCCAGCTCAGCGAACAGAACCACAACATACCTACGAATTTCAATCTGTACCACAAGCTCGTTTACTCTATTCCTTATACTGCGTGCATTCAGATATAACCCCTTCAATCCTGTATTGACGGTTCCTCTTCTCATTGTCATTTGTTTGTCCAATTTGCCTGAAGTTTGATTACTTACACTTTCCATACACTGTCCTATTTGCATCTGTGCTGGAGATTTTAATAAACTCTCCTGAGCTCTGTACTCTTACCTCCTCCATGCTAATTAAACCCTATAACTGCATCCCCACCCCGCACTCACACACACTCCTAATCAGTTTAAAGATCTGTCTCCAGCCTTAGTTAGGAATCACCCCGAGTCTGGCCGCAGCACGGTTCAGACATAAACTGTCCCATCGGAACAGGTCCTTTCTGCCTCAGTAATAAAGTGTGTTTATTCAACACAAAATCCAGGGACCAAAAACAAGCATTTCTGTAGATACAAAAACATGAAAACTACAAAGAGACAAGTTTGTTAAAGTACACTTACGATGTGGAGCTATATGAATTGAAATGTGAATCCCAAACCCATGGACGAGGTGTTCAAACTTTATCGTTCATTATTTGACCCACAGCTGAGATGTTGATTTCCCTCCTGTCAGTGATCCCCCTCACTGAGATTCTCTCGTCCTCTCTCTCACACACTGTCTAGAGGGACGACATGTTCCTGTTGGCCCAGAATATTTAAATGAATTCACCTTCTCCCTGGAACCAATCTATTGTTCTTTTGGATCCTGCTCAGCCGTCAGCATCCTGGCTCTGTGATATTATTGGTGATAAATGATCTGGGATGATAGCATTGTGCTCACTGGGTACGGCACCAGACAAAGGGCTTGCAGTCTGTGGGAGTTTCTAAATATAATTTCTGTGTATTTCTCTTCATGCTGTCTTCTGATCTAACTTCACCCTCATCTGATACCTCTTGTTCTCACTCACTCTGTCACTCCGTTTTCTCTCCATTCCTTCTATCTCTCTTCACTCCCTTTTTGCCTGGTATTTTTTCTCTCTCTCACGCACACACACACAGACACATACACTCTGTTCTCTCCGTTTTCAAGTTGTGATGTTGGAGAGCTCGTCAGTGTACAATAGTCTAAACGGCCTCCTTCAGTGCTCTATTAATTTTGATGCTCTCTGACCCACAATAAAGACTTTAGGTGCCTGGGGAGACAAGCTGGTCCTGCGAAGGAAACAGTGCAAAATCATCCTTTATCTCTTCCTGTTGTCTGATATGCAGCGGCCTTGAAATATCTGTTCAAACAAAATAGATTGAAATTCGAGCAGTCGGGACGACGTTCACCAGAGGATTTTGCTGTCAGGACTTAATAAGCAGTTCCCACATACAAAATGTGGATTTGCATGAAAGCAGCTCTTCCCTGTTGTGGTTCTGTGCGCCGAGCTGGGAATTTGTGTTGCAGACGCTTCGTCGCCTGTCTAGGTGACATCCTCAGTGCTTGGGAGCCTCCTGTGAAGCGCTTCTATGATTTATAGTGATTTGTACCTGCCGCTTCCGGTTGTCAGTTCCAGCTGTCTACTGCAGTGGCTGGTAAATTGTGTCCAGGTCAATGTGCTTATTGATTGAATCTGTGGATGAGTGTCATGCTTACAGGAGTTCCCTGGATGTTCTCTGTTTGGCTTGTCCTATAATAGTAGTGTTGTCCCAGTCGAACACATGTTGCTTGTCATCTCAGTGTGTGGCTACTAAGGATAGCTGGTCATGTCGTTTCCTGGCTAGTTGGTGTTCATGGATGCGGATCTTCTGTCTTCCTGTTTGCCCTATGTAGTGTTTTGTGGAGTCCTTGCATGGAATTTTGTACACTACATTGGTTTTGCTCATGCTGGATATCGGGTCCTTCGTCCTGATGAGTTGTTGTCTGAGAGTGGCTGTTGGTTCATGTGCTGTTATGAGTCCTAGTGGTCGCAGTATTCTGGCTGTCAGTTCAGAAGTATTCTTGATGTATGGTAGTCCTTTAGGTTGCGGCATGTCCTCATTCCGTTGTCTTTCCTTTCGGCATCTGTTGATGAAATTGCGGGGGTATCCGTTTTTGGTGAATACATTGTATAGGTGTTCTTTTTCCTCTTTTTGCAGTTCTGGTGTACTGCAGTGTGTTGTGGCCTTTTTGAACAGTGTCTTGATGCAAATTCTTTTGTGTGTGTTGGCATGGTTGCTTTCGTCATTTAGGACTTGGTCTGTGTGTGTGGCTTTCCTGTATACCTTTGTGGTGAATTCTCCGTTCGGTTTTCTCTGTACCATCACGACTAGGACTGGGCATTGGTTGTCCTTTTCTTCCTCTCTGGTGAATCGGATTCCTGTGTGTGTGGCGTTGATGAACTGGTGTGTTCTTAATGATTACAAAGTTGTCATCCACATATCTGACCCAGAGTTTGGATTGAATTTGCGGTAAGACTGTTTGTTCTAATCTTTGCACTATCACTTCTGCTATGATTCCAGAGATGGATGAGCAAATTGGTATGCCGTTGATTTGTTCATATATTTGGTTGTTGAATGTGAATTGTGTTGTGAGGCACAGGTCCAGTAGTTTGAATATGCCGTCTTTGTTGATAGGTTCCCCGTCTTGTTGTCTGTTCTGAATGTCCAGCAGGTTGGCTGTTGTTTCTCTGGCTCGGGGTTTGTCGGTAGAGGTGAACAGTGCCGTTACGTCGAATGAGATCATAGTTTCTTCCTTGTCTATGTGTATATCTCTGATGATGTCCAAGAATTCCGGTATTGACTGTGTAGAGTGTCTGGATCCGCTGATCTGGTGTTTCAGTTTCAGCTGTAGTTCTTTAGCCAGTTTGTGTGATGGTGTCCCTGGTAGTGATACTATGGGCCTCAGTGGGATGTCTAGCTTGTGCACTTTAGGTAGTCCATAGAATCTAGCGGTGTTGTTGCTTTCAGATTTCATTCTCTTTCTGTAAAGCCTGGTTATCTGTCAGTTTTTTTGTACGTTCCTCAGTGTGTTGTTTATCCTCCTGGTGAGCTGTGGGGTGGGGTATAACTCCCTCTTTTGGTAGGTGTTGGTATCTGCACATAGTTGTTGCGCTTTTTGGATGTACTCTGCTTTGTCCAGAATGACGGCCATTCTGCCTTTATCTGCTGGTAGTATGATTATGTTCTTATAGTTTCTTAGTGCTTTTAGTGCTTCCCTCTCCTTGTTGTTGAGGTTATGTGTTTGTCTTTTCCTTGTTATCAGGGGTACGATACTTTGTCTCACTGTTTGTTGTGTCTCTTCTGTCAGTCCATTGTTTCTGAGTGTCCATTCTAGTGGTACTAGGAAGTCTGCTGCCTTGGTGTCCCTGTGGTTGTAATTGAGACCCTTGGCCAGTATTGTTCTTTCCATGTCTGTGAGCTGTCTGTGGGAGAGATTTTTAACCCAAGAGTGATTTGTGGTGTCCTCTCTGTTGTGTGTTAGTTTGGCCTTTTTTTCCTTTTAGTGCCGTCTTTTTTTGCGTTGTGTGGTTCTGTTCTGCCTTATGGTGACGGCCTGTTCTATGGTCCGGGCCCAGTCCTGAATGGTGGTTTTTAAAATTAACGATTTTTGGAGCTCAATTTCTTGTCTATACTTGTGTAGTCTGTTGTGTGCGTCTGAGAATACACACCGGATTATCAACGCCACACTCACAGGATTCCGATTCACGAGAGAGGAAGAAAAGGACAACCAACTCCCATTCTTAGATGTGATGGTACAGAGAACACCGAAAGTAGAATTCACCACAAAGGTATACAGGAAAGCCACACACACACAGACCAAGCCCTAAACTACGAAAGCAAACACCCCAACACACACAAAAGAAGTTGCATCAAGACCCTGTTCAAACGGCCACAAAACACTGCAGTACACCAGAATTGCAAAAAGAGGAAGATGAACACATATACAATGTATTCGCCAAAAACAGATAACTCCGCAATTTCCTCAACAGACGCCTAAGGGAAATACAACGGAATGAGGACATGCCGCAACCCAAAGGACTAGCCACACTACCATACATCAAAAACATTTCTGAACTGACAGCCTCACTATTGCGACCATAGGACTCATAACAGCACACAAACCACAGCCCCTCTGACACAACTCACCAGGACGAAGGACCCGACACCCAGCATGAGCAAAACCAATGTAGTGTACAAAATCCCATGCAAGGACTGCACAAAACACTACATAGGAGAAACAGGAAGACAGCTAACGGTTTCTATCCATGAACACCACCTAGCCACAAAACGACATGACCAGCAATTCATAGTAGCCAAACACTCAGATGAAAAGCAACATGAGTTCAACAGGGACAGCACTACTATTATAGGACAAGCCAAACAGAGAACAGCCAGGGAATTCCTAGAGGCATGGCACTCATCCACAGATTCAATCAATAAGCACATCGACCTGGACCCAATATACTGACCACCGCAGCAAGAACTGACAACCGGAAGCTGCAGATACAAGTCACTATAAATGCCGGAGGAAACATCACAGAAGCGCTTCACAGGAGGCTCCCAAGCACTGAGGATGTCACCTAGACAGGGGACGAAACGTCTGCAACACAATGTCCCAGCTCGGCGAACAGAACCACAACACCAAGACAATACAGCAGGTGGGTGAGCCTGGTAGATCTGGTTGAGGGGAAGCATTGCTGAGGGCAGGGTAAGGCAAGGCAATAATTCTGTGAGCATTCAAGTCAGTTCAAACTGAGTGCATACAAACACCGAGGGAGCAGCCCAGAGGGACAGTCTATGAGCTTGGTGTGTGTCTCTGAGCACCGTGTCTTTGCAGCAGTATTGAGGGTGTAGAAACACGGAGTGAGCAGACCAGAGGGACATCTATGAGATTGGTGTGTGTCCCTGAACACAGTGTCCTTGCAGCAGTATTGAGGGTGTAGCAACACGGAGTGAGAAGTCCAGAGGGACAGTCCATGAGCTGGGTGTGTGTCCCTGAGCACGGTGTCCTTGCAGCAGCATTGCACTGAGAGTTTTCAGTGCACCCTGAGCTGCAGCATTGAAGTACAAAAGTGTTCTGTCAATGGGTTGGAGATGTGCTGGGATGGCATGATGAGGCTGGCATGTGACAGATGTCAGCATAGGTGGGTGTGGAGTACATGCAGCTTCTGTCTGTGCAGTGTTCCCCCAAGACGCGAGTGCCCAAGATAGAAGGCTGCAGGAGCGAGGGGCGAGATGTAGTCACCAGTTCCCAGCTCTGACTTTCACGTCCCATTCTCCAAATTGAGTTTCCCTGCTATGGGAGGGAGGGTATGAAGCTGCAGGTTGATGAGGAGAGAGTCACTGAATGTGGCTGTTGATCATCAGTCATTATTCAGTCAACATCTTGCAACTCTTGCACTCAAATCTTGTTTTAAAGAACAGTCCAGCACAGGAACAGACCCTTCATCCCAGCAAGCCCGCACTGAAACATGATGCCGTTCTAAAATTAATACGAAAGTTTTTGCTCAGACACCCTCTACGTCATTCTGTTCCCTGCTCACTCATATTTGTGCCAAGATCCCTCTTAAACCTTGCTCTATTGGCTCCTTCTCCTATATCAGTGCATTCCAGGCACTTGCACGTTCTGTCTAGAAAAGCAAAAAAAATCTTGCCGATCATATCTCGTGAACTTTCTCCCTTTTACCTAAAACCTACGGTCATGAGTATTTCGACTTTGGAAAAAAAAGCTTCTAACTGTCCTTCTATCTATGCCTCTGATAATTTTGTAAATATCTATCAGGTAGCCCCATAGCCAATGATGCCCAGGTGCATACAAACCATGTTTGTTCAATTTCTCCTTCTGGCTAATACCCTCCAAACAAGGCAATATCCTTGTAAAACATTTCCATACCCTCTCTAATACTTCCACGTCATTCTGCCGATGTGGCAACCAGTCATGTACACAATATTCTAAATGTGCCCGAACTAAGTTTCTCTACAGCTGCAATATGACCTGCTAATATTCACACTGCATGCTCTGATGCATGTCTGCAAGTTTGCCATCAGTCTTCTTGGTCACCCTATCCACCCGTGTTGCCACGTTCGGATGTCAATGCGGCCAATAGTTTTTCCATCCACTTTATACTTATCTCCTATATTAGACCTTCTAAAACGCATCACGTCGCAACTGTCTAGATAAAGTTACATCTGCGTTTTCTCTGTCCAAGTCTGCAGCTGACCTACATCCTGCTGTATTCTCTGGCAATCATCCTCACAATCTGCAACTCTGCCAATCTATTTACAGATCTCCAGTCACAAAAACACTGTTCCACCACTACTCTGTCTTCTATGACCAAGCAGGTCTCTATCCATCTTAGTAACTGACCGCTGATCCCATTTCACTTCACCTTCTGTATGAGCCTGCCATAAGGAACCATATCAAAGGCCTTCCTAAGGTCCAAACGGCCAACGCCCAACCTCATGCCCTCATCAATCAATTTTGTCTCCTCCTCAAAACAATCAATCAAGTTTGTGAGACAGGATATTCCCCACACAACTGTGTTTCCTGTTGCTATTAAGTCCATATTAGAATGCTGTTGGAGCTGTACACATTCAGACAAGTGATTATTCCATCATATTCCTGACTTGAACCTTGGAGGTTAGATTAGATTCCCTACGGTGTGGAAACAGGTCCTTCAGCCCAAAAAGTCCACACCAACCCTCAGAAGAGTAACCCAACCAGACCCATTGCCCTGCCCTGTACTTAACCCTGACTAATTCACCGAACACTATGGGCAATTTAGTGTGGCAAATTCACCAGACCTGCGCATCTTTGGACTGTGGGAGGAAACCAGAGCACCCGGAGGAAACTAACTCAGACATGGGGGGAAGGTACAAACTCCACACAGATAGACACCCAAGGCCGGAATTGAACCTAGGACCTTGGTGCTGTGAGGCAGCAGTGCTAAGCACTGAGCTCTTGATGGTTACTTAACTTTGGGATGTATGCCGGGCAGTGATTATTACTGTACTGTGGTAGGTATGTCGGGCTATGATGGTTACTGTACAGTGAGGTATGTCGGGCCGTGATGGTTACTTTACAGTGGGAGGCATGTCGGGCTTTGGTGGTTACTGTACTGTGGGAGGTATTTCAGGCCGTGATAGTTACTGTACAGTGGGAGGTATGTCGGGCCGTGATGGTTACTGTACAGTGGGAGGTGTGTCGGGGTGTGATGGTTACTGTACAGTGGGAGGTATGTTGGGCCGTGATAGTTACTGTACAGTGGGAGGTATGTCGGGCCATAATGGTTACTGTACAGTGGGAGGTATGTTGGGCCGTGATGGTTAGTGTACCGTGGGAGGTATGTCACGCCGTGACGGTTACAGTACAGTGGGAGGTATGTTGGGCCGTGATAGTTACTGTACAGTGGGGGCTATGTCAGGCCGTGATGGTTACTGTACTGTGGGAGCTATTTCAGGCCGTGAAAGTTACTGTACAGTGGGAGGTATGTTGGGCCGTGATGGTTACTGTACAGTGGGAGCTATGTCGGGCCGTGACGGTTACTGTACTGTGGGAGGTATGTCAGGCCGTGATGGTTACTGTACAGTGGGAGATATGTCGGACCGTGATGGTTACTGTACAGTGGGAGGTATGTCACACCGTGATGGTTACTGTGCAGTGGGGGCTATGTAGGGCCGCGATAATTACTGTACAGTGGGAGGTATGTCGGACCGTGATGGTTACTGTACTGTGGGAGGTATGTCAGGCCGTGACAGTTACTGTACAGTGGGTGGTATGTTGGGCCGTGATGGTTACTATAGAGTGGAAGGTATGTCGGGCCATGATGGTTACTGTACAGTGGGAGGTATGTCGGGCCATAATGGTTACTGTACAGAAGGAGGTATGTCGGGATGTGATGGTTAATGTACAGTGGGAGGTGCGTCGGTCCAGGAAGTTGCAGACTCCATGAGTTGTACACAATATGATCCTGCTGCTGCCGATGGGCCATTGTACCTCATGGATGCATCGTCATTAGTTGCTTAATCTGTTTAAAGTCTGTACCATTCAGTACATGTCATGGTGAGGAAGGTCTGCAAAATGTGAAGTTAGCCCTTGCTCCCCATAAGGACTGTGCAGTGACCATTCTTACCGATATACCCCGATGGAGGGGTATATCTACAGCAGGCTGATTGGTGATGATGTGGTCAATTATATGGTTCCCTGTAATTGGCTCCCCATAACCTGCCACACAGCAGTCTAGCCAGCACAGGATCCAGCATCAATTAAGATTAAATTAGATTCCCCACAGGATGGGAACAGGCCCTTCGACCCAATCAGTCCACACCAACCCTCCAAAGAGCAACCCACTACCATGGCCAATTCGCCAGAGCTGCACATCTTTGAACTGTGGGAGGAAACCCACGCAGACACAGGGCGAATGGGCCAACTCCACAAAGACAGTTGCCTAAGGCTGGAATCAAAGCTGGGGCCCTGGTGCTGTGAGGCAGCCGTGTTAACCACTGAGCCACCACGCCAACCTATATTGACTATATGCCAAGGAGCAGCCCTCTTCTATCTGGCTGTGTCCTTTCTATGGGACAGAGCCTACCAGAGAGGATGGTGATATTGCCTGGGAAATAGTCCTGTTCACATAATCTTGCTTTCCAGACAATATCTGATTGTTGCTTGATTAGTCTGTGGGAAATATACAACAGGTCACTTTTACATTCTGTATAAAGAAGAGTTAATATCACTTTGTTTTTACATATTTTAAAATAAACCAAATCTCTGTTTTTCACTTGAAAGCAATTGAAGTGAACAATCATTGAATTGCCAGAGCGCACACCTAACTATTACAATTCAGTGACTGTAGTAAACAGCCGATTCATGTTCAGATCAGTGAACATGCCATCTTGCAGGCAGCAAAGCAGTTGGAAATGACATTGAGAAAAAACCTACATTCAGACACAGTGTTATTGGCCCTCACCATGACCTCCAAAACACTGGTCATCTCCAAAATCTGTCCAGAGAGCTTCCAAACTGGAGCTGGGCAGTTACTCACACGATCCCTTACAATAAACTGGTTAGCGACATACCTGAACAACGGGGAGATGGGTTTGGCACAGACAGATCAATGGACTAGCATATAACGCTGGTCCAAATGCAGTTCAATATTTGTAGCAATGACCTGTAAAAAACCATGTCTTGCAAGTTTAGCCCTTCTGGTATGCCACCTAAACTCAGAAATTCTGTGCCTTGGACCTAATCCTGAATGAATGCGTTATAAAGGTGATGGGTTCCTGCAGCACATGACATCTTACATTGAATCCCTCATAAACCACATCCAGCGTATGTTATCTCCACAATGTCAGTATCCAAACAGAAGTGTGCAGCTCCATTGATGGCCGGCATCAGCCCAGCCCAACATTCTTGTGCGTGACTTGAATTGGAAATCTCCGTGTAAATGTTTGCAGCATTGTTCTAACCATTAACAGCAAAGTCTTTTTACTGAAGGTCCGACATTCTTTCGTAATACCAACTTTTAGATTGTCCAATAAACACAACCCAACACCCCCCCCCCCAACCTTTATTCAGTTCATTTTTATATAAATATGATGAAAATATTGCACAACTCACAGTATGGAGCATTGAAATGATGGGTCACATTTCCACACCCAAGACCAAGTTATTATTAAGTACAAGGACTTTGAAAATAGAACACAGAACATAGAACATAAAACAGTACAGCACAGAACAGGCCATTCAGCCCACGTTGTTGTGCCGACCATTGATCCTCATGTATGCATCCTCACATTTCTGTGACCATATGCATGTCCAGCAGTCTCTTAAATGCCACCAATGACCTTGCTTCCACAGCTGCTGCTGGCAACGCATCCCATGCTCTCACAACTCTCTGCGTAAATATCCCGCCTCTGACATCCCCTCTATACTTTCCTCCAACGTGCTTAAAACTATGACCCCTCGTGTTAGCTATTTCTGCCCTTCAACTCTATCTTTATCGGTCATTATCTTCTATATCTCAATTAGATCCCCTCTCCTCTTTCTTTTCTCCAATGAAAAAAGTCCAAGCTCAATCAACTTCTCCTCATAAGGTCAGCCCTCCAGTCCAGGCAGCATCCTGGTAAACCTCCTCTGAACCCTCTCCAAAGCATCCACATCTTTCATATAATAGGGTGACCAGAACTAGACGCAGTATTCCAAGTGCAGTCTAACCAGTTTTATATAGCTGCAACAAGATCTCACGACTCTTAAACTCAATCCCCCTGTTAATGAAAGCCAATACACCATATGCTAACAATCTTTTCCACTTGGGTGGCCATTTTAACACTGCATCTGAACACCAAGATCCGTCTGTTCCTCCACACCACTAAGAATTCTATCCTTAATCCTGTACTCAGCTTTCAAATTCGACCTTCCAAAATGCATCACCTCGCATTTATCCAGGTTGAACTCCGTCTGCCACCTCTCAGCCCATCTGTGCATCCTGTCAATGTCCCGCTGCAGCCTACAACATTTCTCTTCCGTCAATGACACCTCCAAACTTTGTGTCATCTGCAAACTTGCTGACCAATCCTTCAATTTTATTAATGAGCTCATCCAAGTCATTAATAAAAATTATAAACAGTAGAGGCCCAAGGACAGAGCCCTGTGGAACGCCACTCACCACTGACATCCAGGCAGAATATTTTCCTTCTACTACCACTCGCTGTCTTCTGTAGACCAGCCAATTCTGTATCCAGGCAGCTAAGTTCCCCGGTGTCCCATTCCTCCTGACCTGCTGAGTGGGCCAACTATGGGGAACCTTATCAAATGACTTGCTGAAATCCATATACAACACATCCACAGCTCTACCCTCATCATGACCTGCCCCTCACAAAACCGTGTTGACTGCATTTAATCAAGGCATGCTCTTCCAGATGGTCATAAATCCTATCTCTCAGAATCCTTTCTAACACCTTGCAGACGACAGATGTGAGACTTACTGTACTGTAATTGCCGGGGATTCCCCTATTTCCTTTCTTGAAATGAGGAATTACATTTGCTTCTCTACAGTCCGCAGGTACAACTCCACGAGGATGCAAAGATGTTCGCAAGCAGCGAAGCAATCACATTTGTCATTTACCAAAGCATCCGAGGACAAATCTGATCCGGGCCTGGCGACTTGTCAATATTAATGTTGCTCTTCGGAGTGTCTGTGTGGATTTGTTGGGCGGAAGGGCCAGTTTCCACACTGTAAGCTAAAATGTGCTTTAAAAAGCAATTTGTTCGTCATCATTTTGAGCAACAAAGCCTCATTTGAAGACCCTTCCTTTCAGCAGTAACTGACTTGTTAATTGATAATGCAACACCACAACCTCTTTAACACCCTGCCCTGTCCAGCCTACAGTTCCAGTACAACAGAGTATTGAGTTGTTAGCCCTGACCTACCTCAAACAGGTCTCCGTGATGGTAAAAATGTTACAACTCCACATGTCAACTCATTCTCTTATCACATCTGTCAGCCTGTCTGATAATACTCCCAGCATTAACGTGAGCTGGAATATAATACGTGGAAAACCCTGTACATCGGAGTTCTTCAGTCGTTTCCTGTTTGTTGTCAAGCTGCTCAAACTATGAACCACAACTCTAACTCTGGCACTGAATGAATATCTGTGGAATTGTAATTTCTTTTTTAATAGAATGTATTCGTCAGGTGCAACTTTCCAGAACTGAGCAGCCAGCTCCACCTACAATGAGTTTCTGTTGGTTAATTCCCCACTCAGTGTACAGAGGGGACAGCCCTCAGTAATGGAGAAAGTGAGGACTGCAGTTGATGGAGATCAGAATCAAGAAGTGTGGTGCAGGAAAAGCACAGCATCCGAGGGGCAGTAGAGTCTTTGTTTCGGTCATAAACTCTTCATCAGGAAGGCATTGGTGCATTCCTTTATTTTTTTTCATTCCATGATTCACAGAATGTTGTGAACTGTACTTACTCAGGAAGGCAGCACTGTATGTTGCACTGATATGGAAATCAGCCAATCAGTTGTTTGGACATGGTGTAGAAAAGTTGACGGGAAGTACAGACTGATTGAATGAGTTACAAACATAAGGATAGATAATCCCCTGGGCCAGATGTGGTTACCCGAGGTTACTCCAGGAAGTGATGGGAGAGATTGGCGTGCCTTTGGCGATGATCTTTGCGTCCACACTGTCCACTGGAGCAGTGCCAGCCAGATGATTGGAGGGTGGCAAATGTTATTCCCTTGTTCACGAAAGAGAATGGGGATAACTCTGGGAATGACCGAACAGTCAGTCTTACATCAGTAGTGGGCAAATTATTGCAGACGTTTCTGAAAGAGCATATTTACAATTATTTAGAAAATGATAGTTTGATTAGAGATAGTCAGCATGGCTTTGTGAGGAGCAGGTCATCCCTCAGAAACCTTATTGAATTCTTTGAAGATGTAAAAAGAACACGTTCATGAAGGTAGACTAGTAGATGTGGTGAACAATAATTTTAGCAAGGCATTCCCCATTGTAGGGTCATTCAGAAGGTACGGAAGCATGGGGCGCAGTGAAATTTGACTCTCTGGATATGGGCGTGGCTGGCTCATAGAAGACAGAAGATGGTAGTTGATGGAAAGTATTCAGCCTGGATCTCAGTGACCAGTGATGTTCCACGGGGATTGGCTCTGGGATGTGTGCTCTTTGTGATTGTTATCAATGACTTTGAGGAGTAAGTGGACAAGTAGGTTAGTAAAGTTTGCCGATGACACGGAGGTTGGTGGGGTTGTGGATAGTATGGAGGCCTATTGTAAGATTGCATCAGTATATTGACAGGATGCAGAGCTGGGCTGATAAGTGGCAGATAGAATTCAACCTTAAAAAGTGTGAAACAATTTATTTTGGAAGATTCCATTGACATAAAGAATACAGGGTTAAAGGCAGAATTCTTGGCGGTGTGGAGTGACAGAGGGATCTTGGGGTCATTGTCCATAGATCTCTCTAAGTTGCCACCCAAGTTGATTGGGTTTTTCAGAAGGAATACGGCGTGTTGTCTTTCATTTTCAGGGAGATTGAGTTTAAGAGCAGCAAGGTTATTTCTTCGCTCTATAAAGCTGTGGTTCAACCACACTTGGAATATTCTGTTCAGTTCTGGTTGCCTCATTATAGGAAAAAAGTGCAAGCCTCAGAGAGTGTGCAGAGGAGATTTACCAGGGTGCTGTCTGGACTTTAGGTCATGTCTCACAAAGAAAAGTTGAGCAACTAGGGCTTTCCTCCAGCGGTGGTAGAAGAATCAGATACATTAGGGATATTAAAGAAGACTCTTGGATAGGCACACGAAAGCTAGTGCATTGAAGGTTATGTAGGTTAGTCTGATCTTAGAGTAGGATAAAAGGCTGGCAAAACATGGAGGGCTGAAGTGCCTGCACTGTGCTGTACCGTTCAATGTTCCAAGTTTCACTCAGCTTGTGGATTCTCATCAGTTGGTGAATGTGTGAGGGAGTGAGGTGTGTGAGGTCAGGAAGGTGGGGAGGGGCGTTAGACCAAGACTTCCAGTTTTAATGTAATTGTTGCATTCACCTGGGTGTCAGCACAGTATGTGTCGTTGTCTAGTCCAGACAAAATCCACCAAGTTCAGTTATTAAAACGAATTTTTGCTTGCCGTTTGCTCGTGGTTTCTTCAGATACATTCTGCTGGGTGACCTATGAATTAGTATCTGACCATCCACAGACATGTATAATTTTATTTTGATACTTTTGAATGTGAAGGTACACTTATTGGATATAGTTTCAGAGGGTTCACTTTGAGACACAAAATGTTGCATTATACTGTCAATTATGAACGTTTTCACCGAGTGTCTGGTCCAGGGTGCAGATTTATGGAGTCTGGGTAACGTGCCAGTTGTCATCACCATAAGTAACTTTTGCAATGTGATTCTGACACTCCATGTCCATGCATTTGCTCTCTGGGCCAGGCTGTGACTGAGGGTGAATTTGTAAGGCATGGTTACTGGTCAGTCATTGGTATCTAATTTAGACAGCATTTATACCTACACTGAGAGCAGTGATAGACTTGGCTAGTTTCCTCCTGCTTAAGGTGGATTGCAAATGGTTCTCTGTGAGGGAATGTTTCTATGACTGCCCTGACACAGGTTGGAAACTCTCTTCACAGATTCAGGACCAGACCAATGTCTCTCTGAGTGATACATGCAATTGTGTGGTCCAGTAGCACTGTACCTGAATTCACCCTTTTGGAAGGGTGTCAGTCATGATGCAAAGTGATTGATTTAGTGACATGAACAATAATCAGGTGTTTACCATGTTTGTGAATTGTTCAATAATGAGGTATGAGCTACAATTATTCAACTGAACAATAACTGAATTAAAATATAAACACCGAACGACCTTTTATGATACAAAAGTAAAGAATGCACATTTTGTTTTGTATCGAAAAAGAACATGTTGTCTGACTATGCTGGTGATCACAATTACACATTGAATCTCAGTATTCAAATGCATACATTGTCGCTTTATCATTTGTAAAGTGGTTGACCTCTGACTGATTGAATATTCAGAGGGGGCAAATGATTGAACAATTAAATAGAATTCTTACTCTTACACATTTAAATATAATCAATCAATTTAATTTCTTGCCTGAAATGTGTGAGCTTCAGTTATTTGCCAACTATTGTATTAGTTTTAAAATAATGATGGAGAAGGATAGACTTGATATAAAAGTTGAATGTCTAAATTGGAGAAAGGCCTGTTTTGACGGTATTAGGCAAGAACTTTCAAAAGCCGATGGCAGCAAATGTTCACAATTAAGGGGACTGCTAGAAAATGGGAAGCTATCAGAAATTAGATAACAGGAGTCCAGAGACAGTATATTCCTATTAGGGTGAAAGGAAAGGCTGGTAGGTATAGAGAGTGATGAATAACTAAAGACATTGAGGGTCTGGTTAAGAATAAGAAGTAAAGATACGACAGGTATAGGCAGGATAGATCGAGTGAATCCTTAGAAGAGTATAAAGGCAAGAGCAGTGTACTAAAGAGGGAAATCAGGAAGGCAAAACGGGAACATGAGATAGCTTTGGAAAATAGAGTTAAGGAGAATCCAAAAGGATTTTACAAATAAATTGAGAACAAAAGGGTGAACAAGGAGAGAATAGAGCCCTCAACGATCAGCAAGGTTCCTTTGTGTGGAGTCGCAGGAGATGGGAGAGTTACGAAACGAGTATTTTGTACCAGCGTTTACTCAGGAAAAGGACATGGGAGATATAGATATACGGAGAAATAGATGGTGACATCTTGGAAAATGTCCATATGACAAAGGAAGAAGTGCTGGATGTCTTGAAATACATAAAGGTGGAAACATCCACAGGACCTGATCAATCAGGTGAAACTTGAAAGGGTTCAGAAAAGATTTACAAGGATGTTGCCAAGTTTGGAGGGTTTGAGCTATAGTTAGGTTTAAACAAGCTGGGGCTGTTTTCACTGGAACTTTGGAGACTGAGGGGTGACCTCATAGTGGTTTATGAAATCATGAGGGGCATAGATATGGTAAATAGACATGGTCTTTTCCCTGGGCGTGGTGAAGTCCAGAACTAGAGGGCATAGCTTTCAGTAGGGAAGGGAAAATAGAAAAGATATGTATGGGGCAACTTTTTCACTCAGAGGGTTGTATGTGTGTGGAAGGAGCTGCCAGAGGAAGTGGTGGTGGTTAGTACAATTGCAACATTTAGATGGCGTCTGGATGGGTATATGAATAGAAGGTGGATATGGGCTGAGTGCTGGCAGGTGGGACTAGGTTGGGTCAGGATATCTGGTCGGCATGGACAAGTTCGACCGAAGTGTTTTTTTGCCCATGCTATACATCTCTTTGACCCTGTGACTGTAATTTAGAAATAACAGTAATTTAACATGCACTATCAAGGAAATAAACCCTTTATATTATTAAATTGTAGAATACAATAAGTTGAAAACCTGCTATTTTTAGAATGAATGATAAAGAATAAAGGACACTCCAACACAGGAACAGACCCTTCGGCCCTCCTGGCCTGTGCTGATCCAGATCCTCCTATTTTCTAAAAATGCCATCTATTTCCTAAGGGCCTGTATCCCTCTGCTCCCTGCCCATTCATGTTTCTGTCTAAATACATCTTACATAAGGCTTTCGTTCCTGATTCTACCACCATCACTGGTCACATGTTCCAGGCTGCTACCGCCCTATATGTGATGAACTTCCAACATATATCTGCCCTAAACCTTTTCCCTCTCACTTTAAACTCATGGCCCCGAGTAATTGAGTTCCACAATCTGGGGAAAAAGCTTCTTGCTATCCACCCTGTGTATATCTGTCTTGATTTTGTAGACCTCAACCTTCATCTTGGTAATGAAAATAGTCATAATTATATCAATATTTCTTCATAACCTGCACCGTCCATCCCAGGCAACATCCTGGTGAAGCTTCTCTGTACCCTATTCAATACATCCACATCCTTTCGTTAATGTGTTAACCAGAACTATATGCAACATTCCAAATGCGGCCAAACCAAAACCCTATGCAACTGTACTCAACACCTGATCCAATGAAGGAAAGCATGCCATATGCCACCTTGACCACTTTACTGACCTGTGTTGGCATCTTCAGAAAACAATGGACCCGAACACCCAGATCTCGCTGTATGTCAATTTTCCCCAGAAAATTTCCGTTTACTGTAAAGTTCACTCGTGAACTGGATCTTTCAAAATGCATGACCTCGCATTTACAGAGATTGAACTCCACCTGCTATTTCTGTGCCAATCTCTCCAATGTATCTATATTCTGCTGTATTCTCTGACAGTCCCCTTCACTATCTGCTACTCCAACAATCTTGGCAAACTTGCTAATCAGGCAAAAGATACCTTCTTCCAAATCATTGGCATTTATCACAAACAACAGTGGTCCCAGCACAGATCGCTGCTGCACACCACTGGTCATAGGTCTCCATTTTGAGAAATCCCCTTCCACTATTACTCGCTGTCTTCTGTTGCTCAGCCAGTTCTCTATCTATCTAGATAGAACACTCAGGACCGCTTGCGACTTCAACTTCTCCATCAGCCGACCATGGGGAACCTAATAAAATGCCTTACTCAAGTCCCTCAGTGTCTTCTCCAGCAGCTTCCTATCAGGCTCGCCAGTCTTCAATTACCTGGATTATCCCCGCGATCCTTCTTCAACAAGGGGACAATATTAGCAATTGTACACTCCTCTGGGACCTCACCCCTGTTCACTTATCCTGCAAAGATATATGTTAAAGCCCCAGTTATTTCCACACTCACACCCCCCAGTAACCTGTGGTTGATCCCATCCGGACTTGGGGGCTTGTCTACCTTAATACCTTTCAGAGTCTCCAAAGTTTCCTCCCTCTTTATGTCTACTTGACCCAGAGTACTCAGATACCTATCCCTAACCTCAACATCCGTCACATCCCTCTCCTTGGTGAATACAGATGCAAAGTACTCGCTAAGAATCTCACCCATTTTCTCTGACTCCATGCATAACTTCCTTCCTATGTCCTTGTGTGGGCCAAACATTTCTCTGGTTACCCTCTTGATCCTTATATATGAAAAGAAGTCTTTGGGATTTTCCTCAACCCTCTTTGCTAACGATATCTCATGACCACTTTAAGTTCTCTTAAATCCTCGATATTTACTGTGAAATTTAGCTAGTGAAAAGAAAATAAACGTTTGTTTGTGCGAATGGGAATTCAGACCTTTTCAAAGTATTTTGTGCCAAAAAATATTTGAAAGCCGTCTCAGTGCAAATAAAAAGCAAGAGAAGAAACCTCCTGGAAAGAGTAATTTTCAGCCAATGTTCCCCCAATGTATTTCTGAGGTAGAAAAGAGTGAGGGTTTGCAACAAGGGCACAACACTAACTATTGGTGGTCTGAACATACAACTAGTCTCAACTATTCAACTGGAAAGAGATATCCCTGAATAAAGATTCATAGAGTGTATGAGAGATTGTTTCTGAGAGTAGGACATCATGGAAACAACCAGACAATGGGGCGGCATGGTGGCTCAGTGGTTAGCACAGCATCAAGGTCCCAAGGTTCGATTCCAGCCTCGGGGGACTGTCTGCGTGCAGTTTGCACATTCCCCTCCCTGTCTGCGTGGGTTTCCCCCCCACAGTCCAAAGATGTGCAGATCAGTTGAAGTGGCCATGCTAAATTGCTCATAGTATTAGGTACATTACTCAGAGGGAAATGGGTCTGGGTGCTCTACTCTTCGGAGAGTCGGCGTGGGCCTGTTTCCACACTTTCGGGCATCTAATCTAATTTTGATTTGATATTATGTAACAAGGAAGGATTTGTGGATGAGCTTTGCCTTGGAAAGAGTGCTGGAGTTTCACATTCAGATTAAAAGAGTAAAGACTGAGTCGTACATGAGAGATTTAGTGTTCGTCAATGATAATTATACTGGCCTAAGGAAGGAATTGCCTGTGGTGATCTTGGGGGTGGGGGTTGGGGGGGGGTGGTGACGGGGTGGGGGTAAAGAGAGAAAAGAACACTCAAAGGCAGGACAACTGAAGACATTTGGCAAACAATTAGGGAGATGCTAAAGACCGCAGAGGAACTCATTACGAACAAAAATCATCCATATCTTGATAAAGAAATAAAAGATAACATGAAGGCAAATCCCAGTGCATATCATACTGCACAGGTTAGTCACAGTGTGGAGGATTGGGCAAGTCAGTGGCCTGGTGGTGTTATCACTAAATTCTTACGTGTTAAACCCAGATAATGTTCGAGTGACCTGGGTTCAAGTCCTACCACAGCAAGTGGCGGAGCTTAAATTCAAATCTGGAATTAAGAGACTGATGATGGTGGTTGCCAAGAAAAACTCCCCTGGTTCACTAATGTCCTTTAGGGAATGAAACTGCCATTCTACCGTAGATTCACCACTCTCAGGCTGGAGACTTTTCTTCTTATCTCCGTTCTGAAGATTTCCTCTTGACTCTCAGGCTATGTCCTTAAGTCCTTTCTCTCCTAACAGTGGAAGCATCTTCCCAACTTCCAGTCTGACCAGACAACCAGTATTCTGTATGCGTCAATTAGATCCACCTTCATCCTTATAAACTCCAGCGAGTATAGACCCAGAGACCTCATATGTTAAGCTTTTAATTCGGAGGACAATTCTTATGAAGCCCCTCTGAACATTCTCCGGAAGAGTACATCCTTCCTGAGTTATGGTGCCGAAGACGGTACACAATATACCAAATGTGGTCTGACCAGATTCATATAGAGCTGCGGAAATCCATCGCTGGCGTAATATTCAAGTATTCTCAAAATAAATGCCATCACTGTATTTGCCTTTCTGACCAGATTAACCACCTGAAATAATAATCTTACGATGGACAATAATAAATTTACAATGGAGTTACAAAAATGAACGATGATTAAAGCATGCTGGGAAGTAGAACCCAACCTTGACCAAAGTCTCTGTGCTCATTCACATGCTGCAGAATCCAGACAGGCTGCAGCTCCCCACAAATAGTTGCAAAGAAACCTGAAGCAACAGAAGTTGGACTTGAATGGGACAATGGAATGTCGCCCTTGGGCCTTCAATGTGACAGCACCTGGTTGAGTCTGATTGATCAGAGTAAATGAACCTGATCGTTTCATTGGCAGATGCTCCACACCCTACCAAAAGGTGTGAAGACTCGGAAGGATAAGAATCACCGTAAAGCCCCTCAGAGAGTGGTAACTCGAGAATAACCATTGAAAGAGAAGACGCCTCCAAGACCATCAGAAGAACAAGACGACTTCACCACGTGGAATCCGGTCAACGTCTAGTGGGGTGTATGTGATCATCCAAAGTTAAACCATAAAATAATTTGTAGTGTTTTGCATTACGTTATAATACGTTTTACTTTTCTAATATTAATTGTGTTCAATAAACAAATATTATTGTTTATAACAGTTGACTCAATTCTTTTGATGAATATAAGATTTCAAACACATTGTGCGGCAGACACACCACCGTCCTAACTACTGACTCAACTTGCACGATTACCTTGAGACAATCCTGGACTGGAACTCGCAACACTCTTTGTACTTCAGACTTCTGAATTTTCTCCCCAAGTATAAAATAGTCCATGCCTCTCTTCTTCCTACTAAAGTGCATCACCGCGCACTTTCTCAGTTTGTATTTCATCTGCCACTTGTTTGGCCACTCTCCCACCCTCTTTAAATCTTTCTGCAGCCTCCCTGCCTCCTCAATGATACCTGTCCCACTACCTACCTTTGCATCATCTAAAAGTCTCGCCGGAGAGCCCTCAGTTCCTTCATCTAGATTGTTCATGTACAAAGTAAAAAGTTTTGGTTCCCTTGCAGAACACCAGTTGTCATCGGCTGCTATATAGAGAAGGACCCTTTTATTCCCACTCTCTACCTTCTGCCAGACAGTCCAGCTTCTGTACACACTAATACCTTGTCTCTGACACCATGGGGCCTTATCTTACTCAGCATCCTCCTGTGAAGCACCTTGTCAACGTCCTTCTTGAAGTGCAGATAGATAACATTCATTAGCTCTCCTTGGTCTAACCTTCTTGTTACATCCTCAAACAATTTTAACAGATTCATGAGCATGACCTCCCTTTGACGAAACCATACTGACTTCGCCCTACATTACCATGCACTGGCAATTATTCAGAAATCTCATCCTTCACAATGGATTCGAGGAACTTACGCACGGCTGGGGTTAGGCTTATCAGTTTATAATTTTCAGCCTTTGGCCTTATTCCCCTTTGAAACAGGGTGTCAGCGAGATCCAAGATGGCGGCGACCAAGTAGGTATGAGTCTGCAGAGCTCTGCCCAAGATTCAGGCAAAGTGGGGTACCTACCCTCACCTCACCTGTTAAATTGTTTAAAATAGTTTTTGCCCAGCAGCCTTGGCCATTCTACATCAAACTTTATAATTTGACGCTTTTTAGAATGACCAAAGGTAAAGGCTATCGCTGTTTACAACAGGCAAGGACCCCTGCACACCCCACCTCCCCCCACCTCGCAGCAAGGTAGACGTCTGCGGCCGCTGCGGAGGAATCACCTGCAGAGGCGAGCCTGATTGCGGAGCTTGTTACACTCCGAGAAAGATTGATGAGTCCATTGAATAGACTGAGTCCAGGTGGGAGTCAATCTCGGTCATGCTGCAGAAACATGACGGAGAGATCAAGAAACTCAGGCAGCGTGTCTCAGATGCAGAGCAATGGACCACGGCCTCCGAGAACACTGTTGAGTTATCCATGGGTCAGCTCTAGGCTCTGGAACATTGAGTGCCGACCTTAGAGGAACATATTGACAATCTCGAAATTCGAGGTCATCGGAAAATATTCGGTTACTGGGCCTTCCCGAATGGGAGGAGGAAGCCCAGCGTTTTGCTTTCCTGAAGCAATGGCTCCCACAGCTGCTGAAACTGGGGTCGGAGCTGGGCCAGGTGCGGGTTGAACGGGACCACCGGGTCGCTGTGCGCCGGCCCGGGCCGGACCAGCCCCCCCCACCGCGTCCAGTCCTAGTTCAACTTCAACATTAGAGGGCAAAACAGATGCTGCTCGAGGGGGGTGGTTGGTTAGCTCCCACCCTTTTAACATCTGTCTTATGAGGTATTGGAATTTATTTACTCTACTTTGTCATGCCTGGGACGAGGGCATAGATCTGGCTGGGAAATGTTATGGCGGGATTATTGGAAGCTAGTCGTGCCCTTTGTGAACAAACGGGAAAGTCTCCTTTTAAATATGTTTTATACCATTTGTTTTTAGGAGTAGTTCTCAGTTGTTTTAATTTCGCTGCTTAAAGAGTGTTTTCACGTGAGAAGCGTTTTTGGGTTTTCGTCAATGATTTTGGGTGGGGTTATTCTTCCTGCGGGGTCTCGGGCTTGTTTGGACGATTATGTCTAGCCATTCGTTTAGGTGATGCACCGGAAATGTCAAGGAGAGCTACTCACCTATCAAAGGGAAAAAAATATTATCAAGTCTTAAAAAAGAAGGGGTGGATGCAGCCTTTCTACAGGAGACGCATTTACTTGATAAGGAGCATTCGAGGCTGAAATAGGGTGGATTTGGCCAGGTGTTCTTTTCATCTTTATCCTCAAAAAGTAGGGGAGTAGCCATTCTTATTCATACGAATTTTTCCTTCCAAATGCTAAGCCAATAAAAGATGAGTCTGGACGTTATAGAATGATTAAAACCTTAATATATGGAGAAGAATATGGATTTTGAATCTCTATTGCCCCCCGGCTCACCCTTTTAAATTTGTGATGGTAACGTTCTCCAAGTTGATGGCTCTCGGGATGCACCACACAATTATAGGGGGAGACTGTAATTGTATCATCAACCCTGGGGTGGACAGAATACCTAAGATCTCTGCGGGCGTATCTTTGATATCTAGGCAATTGGCGGATCCGAGTAGGGAGTTAGGGCTAGTAGATGTTTGGGGGTGTCTTCACCCTGAGGGTGAAGACTTCAAATATGGTGAACCAAAAGACGGAATTATTTTATAGAACATTGCACACCTTTTTGAACTACATTGACACAGATATATCAGCCATATTGTTCAGGGCCTTTGCTTAGCTGTGGGGATGGTTCTGGCTGGATCGGGGGCTCCTGGGTGGAGGAATCCTGTATCAATACGGGTTCTGTTATGACTTAATATAATTTTCAAAACATATGTATCTAATTATTTATTTACTTGTTAATTTTCTTTTCTCCTTTTGTTTAGTTTTAGTAATGTAGGATATCCTATTTTATTTTTTGCTAATTTGGAGAATAGATTAGTAGTTTGTTTTTAAATTCTACATTGGGGTTGTTATTATATTGTAAAGAAGAATACACTAGTTTGTACTATTTTTGTAATTTTTAAAAAAAATTCAAAAATCTTCTTTTCATTAAAAACAAACAGGGTGTCACGTTCGCAATTTTCTCGTCTTCTGATACCCTCTCTGATTCCAATGATTTATGAAATATCACCATCAATGTCTCCATCCAGCTTATTTACCCATTTAGTTTTTCGAGAAACTTCTCCTAATCAGGTCTGCCTCCTCACTCTCTTGAATTTTTCAGATATCATTCATGTCTTCCACCGCGAAATCTGACGTGAAATAATTATTCAGTTCCTCATCTATTATTTGTTCCACACTACTATCATTCCAGCGTCATTTTCCAGTGCCCGAATATACACTTTTGCTTCCCGTTTTTGCCCTTAATATATCTAAAGAGACTCCTTCAGTCATCCTTTCTATCACTGGATAGCTTAACTTCATATTTAACCATCCCCCTCCTTATTTCTTATTTTGTTGCTCTCTGTTCCTCTTTGTAAGCTTCCCAATCCTTTGGTTTTCCACTGCCATTTGCTATGATATCTGCTTTCTCTTTTTCTTTTACCCTAGCCATGCATTCCCCAGTCATCTGTGGACGCCTCATCCTCCCTGTACAATGCATCTACTACCTCGGGATGAATCTCTGCTGTGACTCCTAAATTGTTTCGAGAAACTCCGGCCATTACTGTTCCACTGTCTTTCCATGTCTTTGTCGGTGCGTTTGTGCAGCTGTAATATTAACTCCGATTCTACTTTCTACCTCTCAAATTGAAGTTTAGGTTCAATCATATTAGGATCACTGCCTCCAAAAGGTTCCTTCACCTTCAGCTTCCTTCTCAATTCTGCCTCATCGCTCAACTCTAAATCCGGTATTGCCCATTCCCTTGTTGCCTTCACCATAAGCTGCTCCAAAAAGCCATCTCGAAGACATTTCACAAATTCCTTTCTTTGCAAACCACCACCAGTCTGATTTTCCAAATCCACCAGCATATTGAAATCCTCCCACTCACTCTAACTTTGCCTTTCCTATATATATTTTCTATCTCCTGGTCTATCATGTGCCCCATCCCCTGACTATGATTCAAAGGCTAGTACATTAGCCAACTATGGTTTTACACCTTTGTCGTTCCTCAATTCTACCCACACACATTCCACGCCATCTGACACTACTTTGAGTAATGGGAACTGAGTGATGTGACTGAAAAACACTTTAGCTTTGTCTCAAATTTATAGTTTAGACATGGAATAAAAATATTTGATTTTAAATTACTTTGAAATGTCGCCACAGTACGTTTCTTTGACCAAATAGTCTGCCTGTATTAGGGAAGAATACAAACTGTTTAAACTGTTAGAGAAGGAAGATAGGAAGAGGACACGACTAGATAAAGAGATATAGGTTGGAACAAGTGAACAGGCAAGTAATGGTGTATGGAACATAGTAGGAAAAATGTGTCTGTGCTCAAAGATATTGATGGGTTGAACAGAAACGTAATGTATTATTTCAGTGGAGAAATTGGCTTTAGGTACTGAAGAACCGGGCACCTGGGTTACAAAATAAAAACTTTACGGGTTCATCAAATTTTTAGGGAGGTCAGATAAATGTTGAAACTTTCTGAAACAGGACGCATTTAAAAGTACGGGCGATTTTCTACAGATCTACAAGGTAGTGGTGTAACCACATCTAGAGAGCGATGGCCACAATGATGTGAAATGCTATCCATAGAAGATTCACTCAGCTGACTCCTGGGTTTTATTTATGGAGGAAATCTTGAATTGACTGGACCTGGATCTTCTGTGCTTTAGGCGAACAACATGTGATCTTGTTTGACCCCAGAATATTCCAAGTTGTCTTTAAAGATGAATTCGAAACAATATTTCAGCTTGTGTGAGAGATTCCTATGAGTGGATAGATTATAAAACGGAAGAATATCGCTGTTAAGAAGATGGTGATTTGGTGTAATCATCTCATTGTGTTGTGTCTTTGTGGAATTCTCTTCCCAGATAGCAATGGAGAATAAGTTATTAAATATTCCTAAGGCAGAGGCCGGCAGATTCTTGACTAAGAATGACGCACTAACATTGTAAGGGCAAAGAAGGAATGTGTGATTGAGGTCACAATCATATCATCCACGACCTTATCGCATGTCGGAGCTGTTTTTATTCCTAACTCGATGCTCGTTTCTACATTTCTGTTGTCTTTAGATACTGAAAAAAATTATGACACGATTGTCATGAACATGAAAACTTTTCCTTTCAGATTATTGGGCACAGCTTTCCATATGTGACTTTTAAACTGAACTCAAAAGCACTCAGGAAAGATTCATAATGTTGTCAAGAGGTCAAGAGCATAGTACAAAGGGAAAGCCACGCTTGAAACTGCTTTAGAATCAGATTATGTCGAATGAATGACTTTAATACAGTAGATTCCTTTCAGTTGCTCTTGTGAGGTGTGTTTCATTACCAAGGCCAGCATTCTGTTGCCTGTGTTTAATTTCTATTCAGAACATGGTGATAAACCCCAGGGGTTCTTGTGATGCAGGAACACTAACAGGAATGTTACAAAGAAAGAAACGGGGTTCTTAACAATTTGATAGTGACGGGAGAATGACATAGCTTCAAATCCTGTGTGCCCTTGGAGATTGTATTCCTCACTATTTGATGCCCACAACCTATGGAAATAGTGAGACTTCATTCTCTGTTTCCAACAATTAAAGTAATTGCATAGAAACAGACCTATCAGCCCAATACATCTATGACAGCCAGAAAACACCAAACTAAAGTATTTCTAGTTTCGGGTCAGTGTCTGTGACCTGAGTTTTTGTTCTTTCAGTACATGCACGATATGGCTTCATAGAAATACATCACATAACTTCAACGACAGCGATGAACTCATCGGATCAATAAGATGTCCTCATTGTTTAATAATTGTTGTAAAATCGAATTGTCTTTTTAGTTCATTTTGGGATTTTAATGGAGCTAGACCAGAATTAATTGCCCTTGAGACGTTCCAGTCCAGTTGGGGTTGGTCCATCCACGTGGCTATTGAGAGGGAGTGCCAGCTGCGCATCTCATGTGTTGGTTTAACAGTGAGTAAATATTACTGCTGGTGAATGGAGTGTTACACAAGCCGCCATACTGTGATGAGAAGCTCGCTGGAAAACGAACTCTTTGTCAATATGTCATAAGGAATTTAGTATTCTTCAGAGAAATAGCAATCTTACACGAGAAGTCTATATAATAATGAAGCGAAGCCTGTTTCTATGTTATGGGTGTCCTTAAAATAATCGGGTCAAATAGCTGAAATAATGCTGATGCCATCATTGGACAATTCTTGCACTGAGCATGTGAAATAACATGGATGTTTTCAGAGACGTCTGGACTGTCCTCGTTGGAGTAAGTACTGATACCACATGGGATGTTGCTGGTTTGTAATCTCGCCGCTTACTGAGCACAGTTCGATGGAACAAACCAACAAGTCTCTTTGGTTGCTGCTTCAGAATACATCAGAGCTTTCATGGCTGCCACCACAAGAAATCATGTAATAAAGACAAGGCCTATCGAGTCTGCACCATCCAATGCTGATACAAGTGCTTTATAAAGTTTGTGAGCTTTCCTTCCTTATCCACCCTCTCAGGCAATGCATTCTAGACACAAACCATCGTCCAGATTCAAAACAGATCCAAAAAATCCTTTGTTAGTGTCTTGCCTTTCAATTTAAACGTGTTCTCCTTTATTTTTAACCCTTTGGCAAAGGGGACCAGCTGCTGACTATTCACTCTGCTCGTTCCTCTAATGCTCTAGTACACCTCTAACAGGTTCAGTGTCCTCCCACAATGCACACAGGTTCAGTAGATGGACCATGCTAAATTATCCGCCATGTGCTGCTGAATGTGATAGGAATTGGAGACGCAGGGACAGGGTAGGGGGCGGGTTAGGCATGGGAAATGCAGGAATGGTGTAATGAGGTGGTTCTGGGTGTATGCTCTGCAGAGGGTCAGTGTGGACTCGATGGGACAAATGCCCCATAAAATAACAAAAAATAAAGATTAAATCAAACAAAGTAAAATACTGAGGTGCTGAAACAACAACAACAAAAAACAGAGTGCTGGGGAAACGAAGCAGGTTTGGTAGCCTTTGTCGAGAGAAAATCACAGTTATCATTTTGAGTCCATTCACCATGCATCAGATGTGGAAGCAGCTGGGAAATACTGTAATGTGTGTTGGAGGATTGCGTTGAATATGTGCAGAAATAGGGACGTCGAAAAAAATAAACAAAGGGACTGTGGATAATCAGCTTGTATGGAAATAAATTGTGAGCGCATTTTCATTTATTGTTCACCTTTTCCTATATTTCTGAGTATCATGCCCATGTTGGTATGTATCCAAGCCATTGTTTCAAGTGAGTTCTGTCCCATTGATCTCTCTATCCTCAGTGTGGTCATTTTCTTTTCTTCATTAATGGGACATGGGTGTTGGTGACTGGGCCAGCACTTATTACTCTTTCCGAGTTGCCTTTGAGAAGGTGCTGGGTAACTGCCTCTCTGAACCACTGCACTTCGACGTAGACTGGCAGTGCTTCAGTCGGTCTGGTTACACTTCTTTGAGACCTTGTAGTGTTATAACTGACTGGCTGACTTGGCCAGTTCAAAGGGCATTTGAGAGTCTACCACTACTGAAGGTCTGGAATCACATGTAGGCCAGACCAGTGAAGATGGCAAATTTCCTTCCCTGAAGGACACTATTGAGCCAGATGTTCTTAGTTTTTACAACCATCAATATTTCATTAGAATGTTAATTGCAAATATTTTATTGAATTGAACTCCCACCATCTGCTGTGGCGGGATTGAAGTCCGGGTTTGTGTCATTACCATTGGGGAATATTTGTGGAAATCTCAGAATTTATAGTATGGAGAAAATACCGCTAGACCAACACCTCCCCAGCATCTCCACCATCAGTGGCGGTGTTGATGTTATCGTAACTGAGGTAAAGAAAATTGTGCAGTTACATTGTCAACTATTTCCATGGAGATCAGAACTGTTCATATTTCAGGGACGGCACAGAAATGTAACAGTTTATCAGCCAGGAATAGGAACAGAGGAGAGATAGGCATTTTATACATTAGTGAGTGTGCCATATATGTAAGTATTGACTTGCACCTGACATTAGAAAGTCGGTATAGGTTCTCTGGATGGTTTTCTTGGATTTGTGTTGTCAGCTGCTGCATTCATTCAGGGGGACCAGAGAACCTGGTTTTCCTATTCTGTGCAAGGTATGGGGATAGATTTTACAGTGTTTCTGGGTCTTCGGAGACTGCGTAGGGTGGACCAAGGCACTGCACTATCCTTTCTGAGATTTGCACAAATATTTCCCAATGGTGAACCTTTCCAATTCTCATCAACAATTTTGATTCAGGAACTTGCCAGGCAGGAATGGGGGCCTTATCCATTATGCCAGAGTTCCATCCTCTCACGCATTTACGAGGTGACAGAGGTCATCTCTATTCAGTGAGATGAACACATTGATTCTGTCAAACAAAAGAAGCAAAAGGAAATCTTTTGGAAATATTAGAGAACAGGGTGACTGCAAAATTGGGGAACTTCAGAAAATGTAAAATTAGTAAAACTGAAGTACTGGAAAAAAACTTATTGAGTTGAATGTTGGTAAGCTGCTGGACCAGATGAGTGATGAATTTAGAGGGATATAGAGATAGGGTTGTAGAATTGAGCTTGCTGGATAACTCTTTTCGGAGCTGGTGCAGACATGATAGATTAATAGCATCCCTTTTTCCTGCCTTTTCCTTAATTATATGAGGGAGGTCAAAGTTCCATTTTCTTCAGGTACCCTGATACCATCATCTGTCAAATACTGCCTTGTTATCAAGGCCAGTCATTCTTTCTTGGTGTTCATACATTTCGTTGATGTCAAAAGGTCGCGCTGAATGTGTGTGGTGTGTTTCCTTCTCACAGAGGGGAGTGACCGTCGGCACGAGAGGATTTTGTGGTCACTCTCTGGGTCCAGTATGGGGGAATTATTCACTTAATATCTAGGTCTACACCATGACCAATAGATGGAACCAAGAAACTTCTGTAAAGAGAGAGGAAGGGACTGTTTTACAGTAACACCCACTCTTTTCGGAAGAACGTTTTCCAATCCACACCAAATCATTCTGACTGTATTCAGGGGCTGAATGGTCACCTCGGTTTCTGTGCACCAGGTAGTAGGAGCAAGTGGTCTCCAACTGCTCTTGAGTAGCATATTGAGGGGATGAATAGAATGGGGCAAAATAGATCTGAGAAACAGGTGTTGGTCCCTGCCCCACCAGGAATTAAGATTGTGACTGATCAGATTGCGGTCCCAGTGCCACGCTCCCAACTGCAGATCATTATCTTTGAGTCACTTTCCCGTCAAATATTTAACTAAAACATCTTTGAGTAAATGCAAAAATGGTACCACAAACCTGTGGGGCAGAGAATTCCCACTCAAATAGCCTTTTTGAGAATTCCTCCTTATTCCTGTTCCTACCAAGGTTAGAGAGTCATTGTTTCTTTTTCTAGACCCATTCCTCCAGAGGTCACGACAGATTATCAATGCAACGAAGTGGGTGATATTGCAAAAGATATGTGTCTCAGACTGGGTCATGTTCAGCGTTAGGAACAAGTCAGGTAAGTTTCCTCAATTTTTTTTAAAAAATCTAATCTAAAACCAAAGCATCTTTACTCGAATTACATAAATGGATACATAAATGAGATACAATTTGGACATTGACAGTATGTTAATCAACATGTATTTTCTATAAATCTGAGACATAGAAACACACACACACACACACACACACACACACACACACACACACACACACACACACACACACACACACACACACACACACACACACACACATATCTGAAGGCAGAACAGGAAAAAACTGAAACAAAACAGAACGTTTTCCAATACACACCAAATCATGTCTGAGTGCATTCAGGGGCTGAATGGTCACCTCGGTTTCTGTGCACCAGGTCGTAGGAGCAAAACGTTCTTTGCTTTGTCCAAATAACAGTTAATTTCATGAGAAAAGCAAAACTGAAAATGTTTCAATTGTTATTCTGCCCCTGAAGTTATTCTATCTCACAGAAGGTGCTAACGCTGGAATTTCTCCTGGAACAATTTGACTTGGCTGAAATCCCTTTGCTGTAGTCAGTGGAGAGATCCCAATGAAGCCTCAGCACGAACCCTCAAAGAGTGCTAAAGATGGCTGATTGTTTTTCAGCTCTCATATGTCGCTGTAGAGAAGTACACGGAGAGATGGAGCTATGGCTGTTTTCTTCTCCGGCAGGTTATATGTTCTCCCTCTCTGATCGGAAACATGCATTAATGTGACACGAACACCAACCTGGTCTATATCAGGTCTGGTTAAGCATTCCCCTGATTGCATGATTCCATCCCTGTTATCTGCTCCATTTTGAAATCATTTGTAGTTTATAATTTCATGTTTATATGTGTTTGCATAATTTTTGTACAATAAATTTATGTCTTCATAGTACCTGTATTAAAATGAGTATGTTGTTTTCTAAAACTGAACCCTTAGTTTTATTCTCTCATTCATTAGCTACGCCCCAATAAACTCTCCTCACGGGTTATATGGATCAATGTGAACATGTCTCATTCTCAGGCGTGAAGTACTCTGACCTTGTAGAGGCTATGAGAGGCATGGAGGCTGGGAACAGCCAAGGTTATTTTCCAAGGCTGGAGGAATCCAAACCAGAGGGTACAGATTTAAGGAGGGAAAAGCAAGATTATAAAGATACGTGAAGGGTAACATTTTTCTGCAGTGGGTAATGTGTGTATGGAATGAGCTGGTAGCGTAAGTGGTGGAGGCTGGGACAATAACAACATTTAAGAGACAATGAATGGTGTATGAATAAGAAGGGTTTATAGCACTATGGTGCTAATGTTGGCTAATGGTACTCCATCAGATTGGAATATCTAGTCGGTGCAAATGAGCTGGACTGAATGGTCTGTTTCCGTGCTGTATGACACTATGATTCCATCTGGCCTTCATTCTCGCAAAGAGTAAAGTGAAACATCTGTAAAAAGCTTCTAAAACAATTGCATATTTTTCGTTCAGTATAGTGTTTCATTACTACACACAATATATCCGATATAGTCTCAGCATTGTCTTGTACACATGCAGTAAAACATCCCGATGATTATACCAGGTAGCCTTTGCATGAAACAGCATAATTCGCTGCACTTTCCTAATCACTTGCTGAATCTGCTGACTAGCTTTATGTGGCTCATGTACCAGGCCGTCCAAATCCCTCTGTACCAATGAGCTCATCGATGTTTCTCCATTTAAGTAGGTTACTGTTATTTTATCCTTTTAACACAACACTGACTTCCCTTAACCCACATTATACTGTTTTCTGCCAAATATTTGCTCACTAACGTCCCCTGTCTGGATCCCATTGAAGAGTCTCCATGTCCAGTTAAATGACTATCTTGATGAATGAGCTAATTGAGCTCCAAGCCAATCAGTCCTCTCATCCAAGTCATTGGTATAGACTGTAAATAGTTGATAATCTCACTCTGATCCCTGAGACACTCCACCAAGTTACAACTTTACAACCTGAAAATAATCATCTATCCCGAATGTTTATTCCCAGATAGTTAACCAGGTTTCTCCTGTTGCTGACAGAAAGCTGGAAAGGTTGGATGGCCTCATCTTACATTGTGTAATGTACTTAGCGGGCTGCATGACTTCAATCTATTCCTGCATAACTCCTTTGAGGGCAGAATGGTCTCCTCCTGTCTCATTATCATGATGCTGACTGGCTGAATGAAATCTTTCTTTACCCCTGTAACATTATGGAGTGCTTGAGAGAACAACATATGGGTTAGGAGGAACAGCTGGCCATTCAGGCCCTCGCACCTGCTGCACCATTCAGAATATGCATTGTTGACGTGATTGCAACTAAACATCACTTTCCTGTCTGTTCCTAATAAACATGGTTATCTTGTTCATCAAAGATCTATGGAACTCAACCTTGAGTGTTTTCAGTAACCAAGTCTTCACTGCTCCTTGGGCACAAGAACACCACAGATCACACAACCCGAAAGAGAAACGAACATCCCTGTCTCAGTCAGAAATGGGAATGCCCTGATTCTAAAGATGTGTTCCCCTCAAATCAATCACCACTCTTTTAATATACAAGGAGTGGACAATCAGAAACAGGTATCAACCACCTAGCCCCTCAAACCTGTCCACATTCTCATTAACTCTCCTAAATCAAATACTTAGCCAATTCAGTCTCCACTGGCCTCGGTGAAAGACAATCCCATGCACCACAAGATCAAATGAGCAATGAACCCTGCAGCAGTATAAGACCATTCCGCCCATCTTGTCTGCCATGGCATTTGATCACGGCTAAAATATTTTGAATCCCATTCGCCTGCCTTCTCCGACTTACCATTGATAACTTATTAATAAAAAAATTATATATCTCTGTATTAAGGACAGTGTGTGCCTGTATGTGGGGCAATGTTCATGTGCTTGTGGGTAAAAGTCTATATCTACGTGCGTATCTCTGTGTGTATGCATTATGTGTGTTAGTATCAGTATCTCAGTTCATGCGTACGTCTGTCTGAATCGTGGTGCAATGTTGTTTTTGAAGTAGATAGATTGAAATTAGAATCAAATTCTCTCTCCTCCACTCTCTCTGTCTGTCCCTGTTGTTCATAGATTTCAAAGAATGTCTACAGTGTGGAAACAGGCCCTTTGACCCAACGCATCCACACTGACCCTTCGAAGAGTAACACACCCAACCCATTTCCAAACCATCCTATGTTTATCCCTGATTAATGCCCCTAACCGACGCATCCATGAGCACTATCGACAATTTATCTTGGCCAATTCACCTAATATCCACATCGTTGGACTGTGGGTGGAAACCAGAGCACCCGGTGGAAACCCAAGCAATCACGGTGAGAATGTGAAACTCCACACAGACTGTCGTCCGAGGGTGGAATCGAGCCTGGGTGCCTGGCACCATGAGGCACCAGTGCAAACCACTGAATTTTATGATTAGATTCTTACAGTAACTCCCCCTGCTAGCCTCCCCGCACCACTGCATCAGTGGCACAGTTTTTAACTGAGAAGATAATAAATCCTTTGCTGTGAATCTCTCAAATTGCATGGCCGTTTGATTTTTCAAATAATATCTTTGGAAGCACAGAACAGTTTTGCCTGATACTAAGTGATGTTGCTCCTGCGTCATTACCAACACCACTGGGCCTTTTTCTGGACTTTTCAATACTTTCTCACGTAATTTTTAAGCATTGAAAGGCACAGAATGTGAAATCAATTCACATCATCCCCTGACAAAATGGTTCACTCAGGGGTGAGCATTTCCATTCTGACAGGCCCAAGTATATTTGCAACCCCCCAGCTACCAGCATTGTGTGTGTGTGTTGGGGTGGGGTGGGGTGGTTTTGGGGGGAGGTGTATGTGTTGATGTTGCTGTCAGTTTGGGTGGTGATGTGAGATGCTGCCCTCTCTCCCACCCAGACTGAATCTTCGAAGGCTATCACCCTCTGCCGCTGTTACTGCAGTAGGGTGCGGAGGCCTGTTGAGGGAGTGATTGTGTCATTTTAAACACCGCAGACAGTGTCAGACCTGCACCCATGTATAGATACTCACAGAGTCAAATGCAGATACACAGGTAAATTCGGCGTGGCGGGGTGTGGGGTTGGGGTTGCGGAGATGGATTTCGGGCACTCCACCTCTTCGCTCTTTCAATCCTATTCCGAGCTGTTTCTCCTGGAATAGGAGACGGTGTAGGTGGGGAGGGGAGGGGGGGTGGTGGGAGTTGGTGACGTGTCCAGAGGGAGTCAGTCAACACTGTTGTATCCATACGGTTCTAATAGTGAAGGAGCTATAGTAGAGGAGAAAGAGAGTGAGAGACAGAGAGAGAGAGGGGAAGGTGCTGCATGCTGTGTGGTGAGCCAGACCATGATCGCTGGATCTGGCGGTGGGGCCTCCTCTGGGAGGAGAATGGTCACCCTCTGTACTAAACAATCCACCATGACCTCCGTGCCCCTGTCGACAAACCAGGGTGTAATTGCCCCTTATCTGCCATGCTCAGAGTAAATTGTGCAAGGCAGCTCTAACCCGGGAAAGCTCAACCATGTGCCTATTGGACTTTTAAAGATGGCACTAGTGCCAAGGATCTCGAAATACCAAAAGGCATGCGGGTGATGGTCAGTATCTCCAACATTGATGGGTGGGAGAATCGGGCTGGTATTGAAGGAGAGGGACACCATGGGGTGGGGTGGCTAGCTAATGAGGTGAGTCCAATAAGATAGCACCAGGAAACTAGCTCAGGCTCGTGCAGACAATCTCTCTGTCACACTCAATGAAAATGCAACTGAAACAAATTATTGTTTGGTTCAACACAATGAGTCGAAGACTCTGCTGACCCCAATCCCAGTGACAACCCTGCAGCTGCTTGACCAATGTACTCCATCACAGAGAAGGAGCTAAACGTCACCTTATCCTTGGGAAATAAGGTAGTGGTGTGGGTGGTGCTTAAAATATCAGTGGGGGAACACTTTATGGCAAGTCACCATAGTTCTATCAGTTTTAAAATAGAAATGCAAAGGGATGAAGCAGGTCTAAAATTTAAAGTTCTAAATTGTTTAAAACCAATTTTGATGATATTAACTAAGAATTTTCCAAAGTCGATTGGGACAGATATCAGAAGAGAAGGGGGGGGGGGTTAGTTGAGAAGTGAGAAGCCTTCAAAATGAGATGTCAGGAGTACAGAGACATTTTGTTCCTGTTAGGGTGAAGGGTAAACCTGGTACGTGTAAGGAATGCTGGAGGTTTGGAGAAATTGAGGTTCTGGTCACGGAAAAAGGGAAGCATACGTCAGGCATTGACAGCAGGAATTGAGTTTTTTTTCTTAATTCTTTCATACGATGAGGGCGTCCCTGGCTAGGCAAGCATCCATTACCAATCCCTAATTTCCCAAACGGCAGTTAGCAGTCAACCACATTGCTGTGAGTCTGGAGTCACTTGTAGGCCAGGCCAGATAAGAATGGCAGTTTGTTTCCTTAAAGCATATCAGTGAACTAGATGGATTTTTCCGACAATCGGAATGGTCATCATCAGCCTCTTAATTCCTGATTTAAAGTGAATCACTAGAAGAATGTGAAGGCAACAAGAGTATAGTTAAGAGGGAAATTGGGAGCATAAAAATAGGACATGTGATAACTTTGACAAATACAGTTAAGGAGAATCCAAAGAATTTCTACAAATACTTCAAGGACAAAAGAGTAACTGTGGAGAGAATAGGACATCCTTAAAGATCAGCAAAACTGCCCATGTGCAGAACCACAGGAAATGAGGGAGATACTGACGAATATTTTGGAGCAGTACTTACCGTGCAGGAGGATATGGAAGCAGGAGAACTTGGGAAATAAGTAGTGATATCTAGGAAAGTGTCTGCATTACAGAAGAGCTGCTGGAGCTCTTAAAACATGCAAAGGGAGGAAAATGTCCTGGCTTTTATTTGATGTACTCTAGAACTCTATGGGAAGCTATGGGAGTGATTGCTGGGTCTCTTGCTAACATCAATGGCCACAAGTAAAGTTCCGGAAGACTGGAGGTTGGGTATCTTGGTGTCACTACTTAAAGGATTGAGAAGGGTAATAAGGAAAAGCTAGTGACTCTGACGTCGATGGTCGGTAAGTTGTTGGAAGGAATTATGAATCATCGGATTTTCAGGTATTTTGAAAGGTACCGAATGATTAGGGATAGTCAACATAACTTTGTGCATGCAATATTGTGTCACTGACTTGATTGAGATTATTTTGAAGAAGGGATTAAAAAGATTAATTAAGATAGAGTATTGTACATTGTCGATGTGGACTTCAGTTAGGCGTTGAATAACTTTGTGCCTGGTCATCTGTTTAACAAGGTTGGTTCATATGAAAGTCATTTGGGTGCAAAACTAGCTCTAAGGGAGGAGGCAGACGGTGGTGGTAGAGAGTTGTCAAATCCTGGAAAAGGTTGGCAATGCTCCCCATGTTGCGCAGAAAGTCCAGTTTATTGGGTAATCGTCTAGAACGGCCTGCACAGCTCTCCATCTTAGCCATTACCTTACTCCAGTTTATGGTGTCTGGGCTGGTTCTGTGAAGCAGATTCAGAATTTGAGGCAATGGACCATTCCAGAAAATCTGGCAATGTTTTTATTCTTTGTTTGCATTCTTGTGAATTGGCCCACTGTTGTCTCATTTATCCAGTTATTCCAATCCCCCCCATCTCCTTATCCATATTTTCGGCAAGTTATCAGTTAATAAGTTATTTGTTTTTTTTCTGTATTTTTCCCTGGCCTTGGTTTTTGACTCCCTCCTGTATCGATTGCTGTCATTGTGAAGCTCAGAAACAGTGAAATGTTGTGTTCCCTTCCCGATTTGTCCCATGTGGTTCTCCATGGACAGGGGTGTTCCAGCCACTTTGACTCACGTGTTTGAAATCTTGGTATGCGCCTGCTCACGGAACGCCTCTGTTTGTCTCTCTCAGTTGATCGTGCAGTCAGTAACACGAGGAAAATCCTGGAGTCTAATTGTAAAGGAACAGGCACCGAACTTGGAACTGAGGGGCTTCTGACTGACTCCTGTTATTAAAAAGTTAGTGGAGGTGCTGGGGATGGTATGCTGGAGGTTGTGCTGTGAGCTTCCTCAGACACTCAGGGAGACCTTAGGATTTGCTGACCCAACTTTGGGTCATGGGGACTACAGTTACTGCATCTGGGTCTGTAACATGAATAACAAACGGAGCAGAGGCTGCACAGAAGTGAAGCTCTGAAACCACGCAGTGAGTGTGTGTGGGGAAAGGGATTTGCTGTATCTGTCTGTGCTTTCGCCTGGACAAGCACATACTCTCACTCTCCCCCGTTACATACACTGATGCACACTCTCCCTATCTGCTCCACATACACTCTCCCCCTCCCTCTCTCACATGCATACACGCGCACTCCATTCTGTCACACACACGCATGCACTGTCTCCATCCCGCACTCACACACAGACACTCCTCCTCACTCTCTCTCACGTACATAGAGTCTCTCTCTCTCTCTCTCCCCACCCCCTTCACACAGACCCCCCCTGACTCTCCTACATGCGCACACACACATGTATACACATATAAATCTGCGGGGTGAATTTGCATTTGCCCATTTGTATTTGCAGATGCATTTTATTTTGTTCTAAAACATACAATTTGTAGACAGTCACTCAAGTGATATTTTACAAACTCCTACTTTGTAAATAAAACCAGTCTGACTCCAGATGAAGACATAGACAGCGTCCAATCAAGGTCTCACGCTTAGAATACATTGTCTGACCGCAAGCGTTATTTCATTTACTTGAAGTTATTTCCAGGAGCGACTTGAAAGAAATTCTGCGATTTGCACATTAATCAATCAAACTTGCATCTCCATTCTAACTGATTAGGTAGTTAAGAGCCATGTTAGGTGAGAACAAATCATGCGCATAAGTTGTACAATTCTTTAATCTTTTCTTATAACTTGCGTGATTAATGTCTTCCTCTCTCTTACACCTGATGAAGGAGCAGCACAATGAAACCTTGTGTTTACGAATAAACCCATTGGACTCTAACCTGGTGTCAATTGATTTTTGATCTTGTCCAAACCAGTCCAAAACCAGCGACTCCATATCATGGTTTTTACTGGTTAGCTAATCCTCTCCCCTGGCAAGTAAACTGTTCCTAACCGGATGTGTCCTTCTCTTCCATATTAATATTTTGCGAGGCACGTTATGCACTGATGTCAGGAAGTCCAGATATAATACATTTATATGATCCCTATTATCAACCTTGCTTGTAACGGCTTTTTTTAAAGAAAGTTAGTCAAATCATTCAAACATGATTTATCCTTCATAAAATTATGTTGACTGTGCTGGATTGTGGCTTGACTTTGAAAATCTCCTGTTATTAATTCCTTCATAACGGATTCTAAAAAATTGTCTTCAATCCCAATAGTTTGCTCACTACTTTTCATTCCCCAGTGAAGCTGGTTATTCGAAGTCCTTCCCTTTCTATAACCTCTATGTTCCCTTTCACAATTCCTGTGTAACAGGCACAAGGCTGTAAAAGATCTGCTCGAATTGCTGTGTAAGAGGCATGAGTAGCTGATTGGACTCATTCTGTTTCTGCTTTACACACCCGCTTTACTGAATGTCCTCCTGCTGTTCCGTCATTATCGTCTCTGTAGACTTGCATGTCCTCCTCCTGTTCCTGACCAAGCCGCTCAAGGTCTCAATGTCCACCTCCTGTCGCTCAATGACAGGTTTGGGGACTTATGGAATCTCCCTGTCAAATGTCACTTTTCAAGGGCTGAAATATTTAGGAAAGTTGTGTTGCCCACATTGGGTAGCTCAGTGGTTAGCGCTGCTGCCTCACTGTACCAGAGATCCCAGTTCAATTTCAGTTTCCAGTTTACTCCCACTGTCCCAAGATGCGCATGTTCAGTGGATTGGCCACTCTCAATTACCCATAATGTCCGGGGATGTGGAGGCTAGGGGCATCAGTCTTGGAAAATGCCAGGTTATAAAGATTGGGTGGGGTGGGTAGTGGGGATGTATGGGATGGTCTTCGGAGGATCAGTGTGGAGTTGATGGGCCAAATGGCCTGCTTCCACACTGCAGGGATTTTATGATTAACATCTTTGTTGCAGAAATCAGTTGTGGGAACAATCTTTGAACTCATTCCAATATCCTTTCCTCAGTGAGGAAATTAAATCTGAGTGCACTACTCCAGATGTGATCTCACTAAGACACTGTGCAGCAGCAGCAACACTTTACCAGCCTGCTGTAAGGTTCCCACGAAGGTTAGAGCACTCTTAGCTCTCTGGGAAGTATGCAGTATTGTTGAAAGGTCATTGTCCTACTCTACTCCATCAGCATAACGGGAGGTCTGGTGATAATGTCACAATGACAATTGAGAAGAACAGGTAAGATGTGGCGAGATGATATCAATGTTAAGATATGCCTCGCCAAACATCTCACCTGAATCTACCAAGAACCTTGCCAGAGCCCATGTCACGCAGATTCCACAGAATCTGGTAAGGGGAGCTCAGAAACAGCAAGGAGAAGCAAACATTTATCAGAGTTATATATCAAAGTCAAAATTGTGATACAAATGTTGGGTATCGTCCAAAACAGGAAATTAGACATAGAACTTTGTGGGTACTGCAGTAATAATGGGCAGCTTCAAGTTACATCTAAAGAGTGTTAACCCAAGTGAATGTTAATGCTGGGAAAATGGATTTCACGAGAGTCTATGAGGTGGGTTGCTTTAACGACATGTTGATCGCCGAGCTACTGATCAGGTTGTACTGGAATTGATGATGTGTGATCAGAACAGCTAATTGAAGACTTTTGGGAATACTGACTGACCTTAATATTTTGAATTTAAGTAACATCTGAATACAAAACAGTTTTTTTTCCTCCTATTAATGGTACATGCGTGAGTCATGCAAGCCATTAAGATGCGAGGATAAAGTTGGCTTCAGTGAATTTGTAAAGTACATAAAAATGATTTATTGAAAGACAGGCAATGTCTTTTATTTATACAAACACTGTAAAGATGTAAGTACATTCTCGAGATTAATGCCTCAGATGGCAAGATTGTCTGAGGAGGGAACACTGTCTGTGTTCCAGAGAGATTCAGAGAATGAGAGGTGATAGAAATGAAACTTTAAAAAATGACACAGAGTGGAGTGACGAACATGGGCATTGACAAGTGAGAGCAATATTAACGCGAATCCCAAGATATTCCACAAGGACATCAAGCAGAGTAGATTACCAGGGAATAATTCGGTTCCATTACACACCGAGGGAGCAATCTGTATGTGAAGCTGGAGAGGTTTGCTAGATTGTGACATGAGAGCTTCACATCCGTTTTACTTGGGAGAAGAAGGAGGCAGGTACATGTTTCAAGAAGACTGGACTGGGAAGCTCTTGAGAAGATTGATATAAGATGCGAGCAGGAAAGGATGGTTTTGTCTGGTACAAAATTGGACAAGTCCCCAGGTCTGGAAGAGTTATATCACAGGCTGCAGTGGGAGACAAGGGAGGAAAGTAGAACCTCGTAACAGGGGAGTGGCCAGAGTAATAGAGAGCACCCTTTACAGGAAGGGTTGGTGCAGGTAGACCAGAACTATAAATCAGTGAGTATCGGATCAGTGTCAGGGAAACGATTGGGAAAAACAGGGAAGGTGACAATTGATCTTCATTGAGAGAGGCAATGTTTGATCAGGGACCGGCAGCATGAAGTTATGAGAGAGCGGTCATGCCGAACGAATTTCATTGATTTTTTTCGAGGAGGTCGTTTATACGTTTTCTTTTTGAGCAACACCTTTGACAAAGCCTCACATGCAAAACTGATAAAGAAAGTACAATATCATGGTATCATGGGTAACTAGGTAAATGATGTTCAAATTGTCTGAGAGGCAGGAGAAAGAGAGTGGTGGAAAAAGGCTGTTGGTGTGACTGGAGACCAGTGACCCCTGATGCACCCCAGGGAACTGTGCTGTATCCCTTATTATTTGCGTTATTCATAAAGGATGTAAATATGAATGTGGAGGGGTGGGATGTGTGTGATAAATAAGTGCATCTTTCACGCAAAGATTGGCTGGGTAATTGGCAGTGAGGTGGAAGGCCTTATGTTACAGGAAGATACAGGTGGAATGGTTAGATGGGCAGATCAATGGCAGATGGAATGTAACCCTGACAAATATGAGATGATGCAATTTGGGAGAATTAATCAGACAGGGGAGTACACAATGAATGGCAGCACATTAGGAAGCTCAGAGGGTGCTTCTCCACACATCCCTGAATGTGACTGGCCAGGGTAATAGTTGAGTTAAGAAGGCATTGGGAATCGTAAATAGCTTTTACTCATCGGAACATAGATTATTAGAGCTGTACAGAACTTTACTCTCGGCCAAAGTAGAATATTGTGTGGAGTTCTGGGATCCACATTACAGGGAGGATGTGGTTCCCCTGGAGCGGGTGCAGAGGAGATTCACCAGGTTGGTCCCTGGGTTGGAGCATGTCACCTGTGGAGAGAAGCTGGAAAAGCTTGGTTTGTTTACTTTGGAGCAGAGAAGACTGAGGGGTGTGTGATTCAGAAGGATAAGATTACGAGAGGCATGGATAGAGTGGATAGAGAGCAGTTGTTTCTTTTAGTCAAAGGGAAAAACCAGGGAAACACACTTTTAAAGTGAAGGGTTTGAGGATTTGAGGATTGTTTTCCGTCCAGAGGGTGTTGGGTTTTGGAACATACTTCCTGAGAGGGGAGCCGTTATGGTAACCACACAACAGCTAAATAAGACTTGGACGAGCTCTTGAAGTTTCATAACATTCCCGGCTACAGGCCTCTTGTAGGAGAGTGGGATGAGTGTAGACCGTGCTATATGTCTGACGGGACAAAGACTATGCCCCTAAGATTGTATGATGTGGACATGAATTGATGGGTTCCTGAAGAGAATATTAACAAGAATTATAAGGGTGAACTGTCAATGGAAAATGTTAGAGAAAACAAATGCAACTTCGTTACAGTCTGAACCCAGAGGGAGGAGAATAGAGTACAGGGCAATAGCAAAACTATGAAGCAACTACTTCAAATTCAGTCTTCACAGAAGGAAACAAACCAAACAAGTCAAATCTTCCCAGCAAGACTGGAAAGCGTAAGTCTCGAGAGAAAAAGAATGAAATTAGTAAATGAATGCTTTGGGAGAAATTATTGGGACAGAAAGTATGGTTGAATTTAGAACACAGATGGAAGGCGAGAAGATAAAGTCCACTACCAGGGTCCTGAGTTGAAAAAAGGAGACAAAAATAGGATGAGGGAGGAGTTGGCTAAGGTTGGCTGTAAGCAAAGACTTTAAGGTGGAACCATTGATTAACAGTGGCTGGCTTTCAAAGCAGTTTTTTTTTGCAAATGGTCAGCAACAGCATATAACAGTGAATTGGAAGGGCTGTAGGAAAAGGGTGATCTGCCATGGATGTCTCATGAAATGAGGAAGGCTATCAAAATAAAATAAATGCCATAAATAATTGCAAAGATCAGTGGGAAACCAGACGATTGGGAAAGCTATAAAGGTTAAAAGAAAACAACAAAAAAACCTGTGAAGAAACATAAGATAGATAGATTATGAGAGCACACTACCTCAGAATATAAAGACAGATATCAAAAGATTCTAAAAATATATAAAATGAAAAGAATGGCTAAGGAAGCATTGGTCCTTCAGAGGGTGAGAAGGGTTATTTCGTGACGAAATTGCCGAGGAATTGAATAGATACTTAGTCGGTCTTCACAGTGAAGGACACTAATAAGATGCCAGAATTGTCAAAGAGAGGAAGGTTGGTGAGGACCCGGAAACAGCCATTCCCATGACAGAGATAGTGTTGGGCAAGTTCATGGATCTAAAGTTAGATAAGTCTCCTGGGCCTGATGGAATGCATCCCAGGATACTAACAGAGGTGGTGGAAGAAATAGCAAATGATTTGTTTTCTAAATTCACTGGACTTTGATACAGTTCCAGCAGAGTAGAAAAAAGGGGGAATTATAGACCAGTTAGCTGAACAAGGGTAGTGGGGAAAATACTTCAAGGTGTAATCAAGGAAAAAATAGCAATGCATCTCGATAGAAATTGTTCCATTGGACAGACACAGCATCAGTTCATGAAAGGCAGGTCATGATTAACTAATTTGCTGGAAAGTTATGAAGACATTATGGCACGGGTACCTAGTGGATGTGGTGTACCGAGATTTACAAAAGGCATTCGACACAGAGCCGCCAAAAAAGCTGCTGCAGAAGGTGAAGATGTGTGGCGTTACGGGTAATGTATTCACATGGGTAGAGGATTGGTTAACTACCAGGAAGCAGAGAGTGGGTATAAATGAGTGAGTTTCTGGATGCTGATCAGTGACTAGTGGTGTGCCTCTGGGATCAGTGCTGGAACCGCAATTATTCACAGCTTAGATGGACGATTTGGAGTTGGTGACCACGTGTAATATCTCAAAGAATGTAGATGATACGGAAATGAGTGGCAGAGCAAATGTCCAGAGGACTGATAAACCTTTCAAGCGACAAAAATAGTTTAAGTGAGTGGGCAAAGGTCTGGCAGAAGGAGTACAATATAATAAATGTGATTTCATTCATTTTGGTAGGAATAACAGTTTAGAAAAAGGCTATTATTTGCATGGTAAAAATGCAACATGCGTCTGTGCAGAGGGTGCTGGGTGTCCTTGTGCATGAATCACAGAAGTTGCTCTGCAGGTGCAGCAGGTAATTAACAAGGCAAATGGAATGTTGTCCTTCATTGCGAAAATGATTGAGTTTAAACACAGGGAGGTTATGTTGCTGCTGTACAGGATGCTGGGGAGGTCACACCTGCAATACTGTGTGCAGTTTTGGTCTCCTACTTGAAAAGTATGTCCCAGCACTATAGTGGATGCAGACGAGGTTCGCTAGGTTGGTTCCGGAGTTGAGGCGGTTGGCTTATGAGGAGACACTGAGTAGACTAGAATTATATGTGATTAAAATTTGAAAGAATGAGGTAGAATCTGGTAGAAACAGGTATAATTAAGAAAGGAATAGATAAGATGAAAATAGGGAGGATGTTTCCAGTAGCAGGTGAGAATAGGACAAGAGGACAAAATCTCAAAATTAGGAGGAGCATATTTAGGATTGATTTGAGAAGGAACTCCTTGACTAAGAAGGTTGTGAATCTGTGGACTTCCCTGCCAAAGAAATAGTTGAAGCTTTATCATTGAATGCCTTTAAATATCAGATAGATTTTGGGGGGGGGGGGGCAGTAAAGGAACAAAGGGTTATGGTGAACGGTCAGGTAAGTGGAGCTGAGGCCATGAAATGATCAGCCATGATCTTATTGATGCTCCTAGTTCTTTTGTAATGTGTCATCATGAAATGGGAATCACATTTGAGAAACTGACTGGTTGATACATACGGAGAAGCAATGGATTCAATGCATTTGGATTTTCAGAAGGATCTTGGTAAAGACCCTGGCCTGGTTTGCAAAGTCAAATGTTACAGGATTGGGTTTAAAATATCATTATGGTTTTAGAATAGGAGAGCTGACAGGAAACAGTGCACAGGAATAAAACATTCTGTTCTGAATTCCAAAGATTGGTGCTTGGGCCCCAGCGATTCCCAATGTATGTCAAAAGTTTAGGTAAGGGAATCAAATGCAATATTTCCCAACCCGCTGACAGCACTAAACAAGGTTGGATTGTGAATGGGTGAGGAGGATGTAAAAAAGCACCAAGGTGGTTGAGACAAGTGGAGTGACTGGGCAAATACGTGGCAAATGGAGAGCAATGGGATGGGTTTGATGGTATGTACTTTTGTGGGAACGGTAGAACCGCAACCTATCATTTGAAAACAGATTAGTTGAAACATGTTGATCTTTAAAGAGTTTTATGTTCTTACTTTGTTTCTTCTCTGCAGACCTCCAATGTCCATGCAAGGCAGTAAGTTCTGAACCTAGAAGTCAATGCTGGGAATGGCATTGGCACGCTGCCCACTGTACGCAGACCCAACAAGTGGGGAGCTGTAACTTTGAAAAGGATTTTGTTCTCCCCTTGTACACCAGTCACTGAAAGCAATATTGCAGGAGTAGTAAGCAGTTAGGATGATAAATGATGTATTGACCTTTATTTCAGGGAATGTTGAGTACGGGAGTAAAGGTATCTTACTGCAGCTGTACAGGGGGTTGGTGAGATCCCATCTTGAACATTGTGCGGTATTATGTGCAATTTTTAGTTTCCGTACTTAATAAAAGACAAATCTGACGTTTAGGAACTACAGTGAAGGGTGACCAGACTGATCTCTGGGATGACAAGCTTGTTGTGGTAGCAGAGTTTTGGGTGATTGGACCTGTATTCCATGGGCTTTAGGAAAATGAGTGAAGATCTCAGTGACATATATAACACTCTGACAGGGCGAGACAGATTGGAAGCAGGGATGATAATTCCCCTGGCTGGGATGTCTAAAAAATGGGCAACATTATTAAGTATGGGCAGGTCACTCTGCATTGAAATGAGAATAAATGTCTGTACTCCGAGACTGGTGACCCTGCGGAGTTCTCTCCCAGATAAGGGAAAACATCCTGAGGATGCCAGTACACTAAATATAAAAAGGATTACCGGATATTAAAGGGATCAGCAGACAGCTGGAGTACAGCTGTCACACGCTCTCATATGTTAGGAAGGAGCTCTCTGCAGTGTCAACAGTACTGTGTTTCCCGTTCCCTTTTCCAATATCGAGTTTTCGAGTTTTCTGTCGGTTTTATCCTTCCAAACCTTGGAGCAGTTTGATATATTTTAGTGCCTTGCTTGACTGTTTCCGAGACCATTGAAGTGTTTATCATATATCTGGAGTCACTTTTAGGACAGACCAGGAAAACACGGGAGATTCACTTACTGAAAGTACATTGGGGAAGGAAATTGGTGTTTACAATCAACATTGGCTTCAATGTGAGTATTACTGGCAGCAGATTTTACAGCCCAATATTTTAAAAATTGTTTTAACATCCCCCAGCTGCCAGAGCATTAGCCTGGTCTGGATTAGTAATCCAGTGCCATTTCCACAACAGCAACATCTCCACATGGAGACCTATCGGAAACCCTGATCCCCTGTGATGTCACCTTGTTGAACAGGGTACCATGTGGAGCCTGTTGGTCCTCACTATATCCACGTAGACAACGTATGCTGCTTTACCTTCATCTATTGTCTTCGTCACCTCTTCAAAACTGCAATCTAATTTGTGAGACGTGGATTCCCAGACACAAAGTCATGCTGAATATCCCTCGTCAGTCCTTGCCTTTCCAAATGCATGTAAATCCTACCTCTCAGGATCTCCTACAAACACTCAGCCATCCTTGATAACAAACTCACTGGTCTGTAGTTCCCTGGCTTTTCCTTGCAGCCAAATTACAAATAATGTAACGACATTAGCTGTCTTCCTGTCCTCCAGCACCTCAACCATGGCTGTCAATGATACACATAAGAAGGTCAAGAGAATTGCAGATTTCGTAAATCAGAAACAAAGACAGAACGTGCTGGAAAAGCTAAACAGGTCTGGCAGCAGATGTGCAGAGAATTCAGACTTAATGTGTTACAACACGGGGTAAATCCTCCCCTGCTAATTTAAACCTGCAACACAGGAAAGGTTTAACCTGTGCTGTAATCTGTTAAAATTCGGGAGGCCAAGAACCATCCTAAAGGTCACTATTTAAAATAAAAATTAACAACTTTTTTTTTAAAAAGTCGAACAAAGAATAATTAACTAACAAGTATTTGCAACACCTTTCTCTGACCAATCTTTTATTTTCCCTTTAACAATACTGGTCCGATACAAAAACCCAGTTAAAATGTCCTAAAATATTCAAATTTCAGAATCAGGCCGCTGTCAAATTTTCTCTTTGTATTTTCCTCTGTCGTCTTTTCTTCTCCTTCAGGTTTCTGTTTCACAGATCATTGACAAATAAAGGTACATTTAGGAGAGCTATTCTCCGGGCAGAATGCAGATATTGGTGGTTTGGCAGTTCTCCACCAACTGTTCATTTTTTTTGGTTTTATACCCCAAAGAATCGGGTCATTTCATTTTTTTAGCATTGTTAAAATGCAAAATTCAAACTCGATGGGAGTTTAGAATCTTGGGGCATAGTGTAAACTGATTGATCGAATTTCCTTTCATTTTTGTCTCATAGCTATCCAGGTACTGCCAGCTTCTGGACCAAGTATTCCATTATAAATTATCCAGAACTCGCTGTGCTTGTAAATCCTTCAACTCTCTTTAAGGTACAATACCCTTTACACCTTCATAACACCTTCCCTCTCAAAAAAGAACGGTCATAATGAAAACTTGGTCTTATTTCTTTTTGTATTCTTTAAACAGATTACTATAACATACTGATAACTTAAATCCAAGTTCACCTTGACTTCTTCCCATATCCTATATTTAACATTGGATAAATACAAATCTCATCTAAACTTTATCAGTTAAATCCGTGAGAACGCCTCTGCAATTATATTTTTATGACACGCTGCATATACAATTTTAAAATTAAAAGTCAGTAAAATAGATGCCAATGAACTAGTCTTTGAAGCGTTCTAATAATGTAAGTAGATTGGGATCCGTGTACACAATCATCTCCAATGCATTAATCGTGACTCACATTAAAATGCCGTAAGGTTAGTACCAAACTCATTAGTTCTGTCTCAATCATGGAATGTTTCCTCTCGTGGCTGTTGAGTTTATTTGAAAAGTACAATTCCATCTCATCGTCCTGTAGCAATTCAGCGCCAACTCCTATGTCACGAGCATCGATTGCAGCTTTGAAAGGTTTCGTAATGTTTGGTGTATATAAAACTGGGTTGGTGGTCAATATTTCTTTTTAATGGTCGAGGGCCTCCTGTCATTGTTCTGTACACCAAAACTTTGTGTTCGTTTTCAGCAAATCAGTTAACGGTGCCACGACACTGCGGAAGTTTGGAACAAACCTCTGAATGAATCTGCTGAGTCCGACGAAATGAAACATTTTTTCTTTGAGGTTGGTCGTGGGAATTCCTCGGTAGCTTTTGTCTTTGCATTCCATGGAGTCAAGAACATGTCCCAAGAACATCATGTCTGCTTTCATAAATTCAGTTTTCTTTAATTTTACCACCAGTTTTGTTTCTTGTATTCGTTCAAAGAGCTCTGCCAACTGTACCAAATGATCTTTCCAGGACTTACTAAAGATTACTACGTCGTCCAAATGGACTGCACAGTTTATTAACCCAGCCACACATCTATTCTTGAGTGTTTGGAATGCGTTGGTTGCGTTCTTCATTCCAAAGGGCATTAGTTTTAATTGCTACAGCTGATTTGGCGTTTAAATTCAGAAATTTCTTTCACTCTCTCTGATAACGGTACGTGCCCGTAACCATGCATTAAATCCAACTTGGTGATGTAACTGAATTGTCCAATTCCTCGATACAGTCCTCCAATGTTGGTATTGGATATTTCTGAATTTGTAACAGTGTTGACCTTCCAAGGAAAAATATTGACTCCGGTCTGGTTTGGGAGGATTGGCGAGCTCCACTCGCTCTGGCTTAGTTTGATGATGTCGTCATTGAGCATGGCCTCAACCTCCTTCTGGACCTGTCTGGCTTTGAGAGGATTAAGCCAATATGGATCCTGCTTTATCGTAACAGTATTCCCTACGTCTACTTCATATACAATAGCATTAGTTCTCCCCATATGATTCTTACACATGTCCTCATACTGCAATAACAAACCTTTCAACTTTGCTCTATGTTCCTGAGACAGACAGTTTACGCACCTTTCCGACTGCTGAAGGACTTCTGCATTTTTAACATTCTTTGAGGAACACCAAAATCCACAAGATTTGGATTTGATTCCTCACTCTGCGCGGCAGTAACTGACACCTGTTTCTCCAGTTCTTTTTCTCCTCTACTTTTCAGGAGGGGACCTACACAATCATTTATATCCCACATAAAGGGGTCTTCGAATGCGGGAATTGGCACCAGAGGTGTGAGTTTCATTACTGCCTTTGGCCTACTTACCATTTGGCATGTATGACATGTATGTCACAAGTTAACCAAACGTTAGTCTAAAAAATGATTTTTCCTTAGCCTGAGTCTTCCGTACCCCTAGGTGACCTCCTATAGGTAGTCCATGTGCTACCCATAACAATTCTGTCTGTATGCTATCGGCAACACAATCTGGTGCACTTTGGCATATTTCTCCTCTGCACTAACTTGACGTGGTCTCCATTTCCGTCTTAAAATTCGATCTTTCAGTTACTAACCCTCACGAATATCCTCTGCCTCCTTTTCAGAATACACATCTGCATATAAATGTTTTGTCATCTGTCTGCCTGTTGCAAGTCCCTTAGAATTTCAGGACGAAACATTTCTGTCTGATCCACTATTTGTTCAGGTTTTCCTTGCATCATTACGGCAAACAGGGTGTCCGGTAACTGAATCTCAACTCCTTCATCTTTGTCTTAAGCTGTGCTTCATGATAGTGGGATCTGGTTACTGTACAGCCTGGGAAAATACCAAGATATTTCTGATTTAACACCTCAGTTTCTTGGTCGTTCTTGTGGCTTCTCCACAATCAGGGGTGTCAACCTCAACTTGGACCCTGCTAAATCATTCTCAAGAACAAACTGAATTGCTGGAACTGACTCTCTGTCAATCATTCCCACTGTAACTTCCCCAGTCATCAGTAGGCACTCCAATCTGATCTTACACAGGGGAATGTTAAATTTCTGTCCATCTATTCCACAAATCACCACACTTTCGGGTAACAGATCAGAAAGATTGCAAATTTGCTCATCCCTTCCTATTAGAGACTGGTTAGATCCCGTATCTCTCAAAATTATAACTTCTTGCGCTTCTCCCCCTGTTATTCCTCAGTAAACGTTCCTCGCAGAGGTGAATTCTTTTCGATATCAGGTACTAATTCCACACCCTGCCCCTGCCTAGGATGTGTACTTTCCTGCAGCTCCTCAGCTTGTGTTGGGATCACCTTTAAAACTTTCACTGATGCCACTGGCTTAGCTTCGTTTACCACATCTTTTCCCACAGTGCCTTTCTTAACGACCAACACTGTGACCATACATATCCCTCCTTATAGCAGTGAAAACATCATTTTCGTAGTGCCCTTCTGAAACCACCGACACTATAATTTTCTGTGTCCCACTCCATTAAAGTGAAAACACCTGAGACCTTTCAATTTCTTTCCACTCTCTTGGGCATCTTCTTTAACCTGTGGTAATCTCTTATTCTCTACTCTTTCTTTTATAGTGTAGCATCTCCCCTTCTCCCAAATTCTAACCCTCGCAGGACGAAATTCTGGCTGGAAGCTTGTTTTATGCAGTAACATGTATTCATCTGCTAATTCTCCTGCCCTTCTCAATTCCTGAACTTTCTGTTCCTCCAGATAAATTCTTACCATCTCTGGAAGTGAGTTTTTATACTCCTCCATCAGAATAATCTCCCTTAGCGACTCATAGGTCTTACCTATCTTTAAAGGCTGCACTTATCTATTAAAATGCCTATGTTTAATTCTTTCGAACTCAACATAAGGCTGACCTGGTTCCTTCCTTAATTTTCAGAACTGCTATCTATATGCTTCCAGTACCAATCCGTAAGCACTTAAAATAGCTTGTTTGACCTCTTCATAATCTTCTGAACCCTCATCTGACAGCGCAGCAAATACCTCACTAGCCCTGCCTACCAACTTAGTCTGAACAAGCATTACGCTTGGATCCTTGGACCAGTCCACCAGCCTAGCCAAATTTTCAAATGAAATAAAGAAGGCTTCAACACCTTTCTCATCAACACGCGGCAGAGTTTTGACACAGTCGTATCGATCACTAACGCCCCTTCTAATCTCCATCGTGTTAACTTGACTTTGCTGACTAAATCGCAATTTCTCAAGTTCGAATTCTCTCTCTTTGCTCAGCTAAGAAATTTCCTTCTCTTTTTCTCGCTCTGTCTTCTCTGTTTAATCAGCTAAGAACCTTCTCTCTTTCTTCTCTCTCTTACTCTCTCCCTTTGTTTATCTTTAAGCTGCATTTTGTTCAATTGTAATTTAAGTTTTTTTTTCTAAATCCCCTGGACTTGTCTGTTTCTCTGACGCACTTTAGTGTTTCAGTAATTTCCTGACAATTTCTGTTTTACTCTTGTTCTTGATTAGACCCAAATCTAAGTTCTTTGCTACTTCAGAAAGTTTGGCTTTTATCTTTCCTCCTAAACGCCCTCGGCAAATGTGGGAATCATCTTCAAACCCCAGAACCTCTTTAACCTTTTTAAGAGCCATTTCTCTCACTTTTAACTTAACCAACCACAAGTCACCAAAATTTAACAAACTATCTCACCGACGTTTTATTTAAAGCTCTAGTACAATAATGTGCAAATAACTAAACCTACTGTGTGTTTTTCACAGCCCAAACATATTTAACTCTGCCCAAATCTCAGACTGGATCTGTCTAAATCTATTCAAATTGCAAACGAAAGCCCGCAAACTGTTAAAGTTCAGCTCATGCTGGAATCTGTTAAATTTGGAGAGGCAAAGATCTCTTTACAGAGCTCACCATTTAAAGTAAAACTAACAATTTGGTTAGTTAAGTCCAACAGAGAATATTAAAAAGAAAAACTAATTAGAACTCATTTCGTTAAACCTATTTTATACCTACCACACTACAATACTGGTCCGATAAAACAAAACACCATGCATAATATTTTCAAAAAATATATCCCACTCAAAAACCAGTCAGCTTTTTAAATTCTCCTTTGTAGATGTTGCTCTGTAGATTTTTTTCTCTAGTATGGCTTTGATGTTCTGCTGTACAAACCTCGTATAGTCAGGCACTTTTTAGAAAGCTCTTCAGCTAGCATTCTATCTTTGTGGCTATCCTTGGCAGTTTCCCCCCTAAATATTCAAAACGACCCGTTTTATACATCAAAACATTGGATCATTTAATTGATTTTGAAGTCCTAAAATACATTATATTTCAAACTCGATTGGATTTCAGTGCATTTGGGCATAATTTAAACTGACTGGCCCAATTTGAATTTGTTTTTGTTCCATGGCAACTCAGCATCACTGTTGATTTCACAGTCAAATTTTATACTTTAACTCCTTTCAGAACAATATACACCTCTACACCTTCATAACAATATCTATTGTTTTCTGTAAATTTGATGATCTTAGAAAGTTCACACAATAACATATTCTGTTCCATAAAAAGGCCCGTTTGCTGTCATCCTTCCTTTAGCTAAATCTTTCTTTCCAGTTATGATTCCAGTTACTAACAATGTTACTGGCATTCTTCAACAAAGTTTCTGGAAATGTCCAGTAGCTCTGGCAGTATCTGTTGTGAGAAAGCAGATTCTACATAAATTAGTGGAATAGGTCTGGGATGTTTACTTTTCGCTGATAGTGTTCAGCAATGTACCGGTTAGATGCCTTAGTCAGGGGTAAGTGCGGAGTAACAGAGTAGGGGGATGGGTCGGGGTACGTTACTCTTTGGAGGGTCAGCGTGGTCATGCTGTATGAAACGGCCTGCTTCTCCACCGAAGGGATTCTGTGATTATATGAATTCTTCATACAAAGGTGTTTAGTGACAGGATCAGGAATGTCTCAAAGCATGTTCAGGGCATAGTGAACAGCCAGTGGTCGTGGTACACGTTGGTGCCAATGACATAGGTAAGATGAGTGAAAGGTCCTGCAAAAAAAAAGCTCAAGGAGCTCGGAGAGAGTTTAAAAGCAGGATCTCCAGGACTGTAATCTTGGGATTGCTCCCTGTGCCACCTGGAATTGAGGCAAGGAAGAGGAAGATAGTCGAGTTGAATATGTGGTAACCCTTTTAACTAAATGTGTGCAGTATTTGGAGTAAAATGAATGAGCTGACACCTCAAGCAAAGGTAAATAAGTATGGCCTTGTGGAGATTACTGAAACGTGGTTACAGGAAGTTCAGGACTCGGGTGTTAAATGTCCAAGGAGACTCTATTCAAACAAGAAGGAACAGCAGGTGGAGTGTCTATATTGGTTAAGGATAATGTCAAGGCTGTATTAAGAAATGATACGAGCACGTGGGACGATAATGATTAATCAATCTGGTTCGAAATAATGCACATGGAAAGATACCCATTGGTCGGAGCATTTCCAGCCCACAAGCTCCCACCCCGGCAACCTACTTTCAAAGTAGCGAAAAGCATGAAGCAGGGAATATTGATGGCACAAGAGTAATCATGGGTAATTTGAACATTCATATTTACTGGAGTAATCAGAGAACGATTCACCAAATGTATGAAGGATTATTTCTTCGAGTAAAATGTAATCTAACCAAACAGAGAACTGGCTTTGGTATTATGTAATGAGGAAAGCGTGATAAATCATATTGTACTACTGGATTATTTTAGAAAGAGTGACCACAGCATGCTAGGGTTTCACATTCAGATTGAAACAGGAAAGATAGAGTCACATATGAGAGGTTTACTGTCGTACAATAATAATTTTACTGGCCTGAGGAAGGGGTTGGCAAGAGTGGACTTGGCAAAACATTAAAGGGCAGGACAGTTGAAGAACAGTGGCAACTACTTAGGGAGATAATCAAACCTCTCAATTAAAGTTAATCCTGAGTGGAACAGGAATTGTAAAAAGGTGAAAAGTGATCCATGTCTTAACAAGGAAATCAATAATAACATGAAGGTGATAGCCTGGTTGTATGATCGCCGACTCGTAATCCAGATAATGTTCTGGGGACACGCTTCAAATGCCACCATGTTAGATGGTGGAAGATAAATTCAACATAAACCTGGAATTAAGAGTCTATCAATGATAATGAATCCACTGCTCATTGTTGGATACACCCATCTGTTTCATGAATCTCCTTTCGGGACAGAAACCACAATCCTTACCTGGTCTGACCTACATGGAACGTCAAACCCACACAAATTTGGTTGACGTTTAACTGTACTCTGGGCAATTAGGGACGGACAATGAGTGCTGTCTAACCCAGTGACACCATCATCCTGTGAATAAATTAAAGAAAAACGCTTACATTGTCAGCAAATGGTGACTAAAAACAAAATCAAAATGGCTACGAAGGAAAACGAGCAGAAATCATAAGAATTGATAAAGAACACTTCTCCGAGTAGACAAAAAGGAAAAGAATGCTGTACCGAAATGTTGGTATTTTAGAGGATGACGGTAAGGTAATAATGGGGAACTCAGATTTGGCAGAGGCAAAACCAATATTCCTATTTTCACTGTGAGAAGATAATTCCTTCCCAAAATGTACAACAATTGCAAAGGATCTTGATGGAAGTACAATGATGAGGAGGAAGATATTAAATACATTGATGGGAATAAAGTTAGGTCAGGCCCTCGGTCTGCATTCTATCATTTTAAAGGAGGTAACAGCAGAGGTATTAGATGCATTAGTTACGATTTTCAAAACATCCCTAGATTCTAGGACAGTGCCGAAGTATTGGAAAATTAATAATGTGGCACTAGCATTCAAAACAGGAGATAGGAAAACAAATCACAAACTATAGACAAATCAGATTAACTTCTGTCGTGGGGAAATTTCTTCAACAACCATAAAGTAGGAAATAACTGAACACTTGGAAACACAAAAATCAATTTACCAGAGTCAGCAAGGTTGTGCTTGACAAATCTGTTGGAGTTCTTTAAGAATGTAGCTGAAAATGTGTTGCTGGTTAAAGCACAGCACGTCAGGCAGCATCCAAGGAACAGGAAATTCTACGTTTCGGGTCAGAGCCCTTCATCAGGAATGACTTCTTTAAGAATGTAACCAACAATGTGGATAATTGGGATGCAGTAACTGCTGTACATCTAAACTTCAGAAGGCACTTGACAAGATGGTGCATAAAGGACTGATCTAGAAGGTTAGATTCCAGGGCTTAAGTGTAGAGTATTGAATTGGATAGGGAATTGGCTGACTAATGAAAAGCAAAGCATTGGGGTAAATCGTATTCTCTGGAGGAGTGAAACTACTGAGGTGCTGCAGTGTTCAGTTTTCGGACCTCAATTGTTTGCAATCTGCCCAAATGACCTGCAAGGAGAGACTGGTAAAACAAGCTGTAATGAAGAGCTAAAGAGTTTACAGATGAATATTGATGGGCTTGGGAAATGAGGCAGATTGCAATATCTGGCCGATGGTGTTTAGTGTGGATAAGTGCATACTTGAATTTCCTACCGCCAGTCTAAACATCTATGTTCTTGTGTTGCACCATCTACAGTTCTTTGGATTTTATTCATCGTTGGTGGCTGAGGTAACAGGAATCGTGGGGTTTGGTTGAGGAAGATGCAGATTGCTCTATGTGTAGGGAATATGACATTAATGTGGAGAAAATAACGCAGTCAGGCCTTGTTGATTACCACAGCAGGCCTGGCAACCAGATGGCCTATCCTAGTTTTTAATAAACCAAATCACACTGTTGCAGTAAGACAGGCAATCTATTATTAATATGCCCATTTCATAATAAAGGGACAAATATCCACATAGATTGGAAGTAAAGATTTGGCAAGTCCTTTTAGATTTAATGGCTATTTGAAACTGCAGTCTGAGAAGTGGGTGACGGAATAACAAAACACTTTAGCATTGTTGCAACTTTATAGATTAGGTAGTGAGTAAAAACATTATATTATCAACATTTTTGGAAAGTTTCTATTATCTCCATCTTATGAACAATATTTTGAATGTTTCATGGGAGAATGCAAGCATTGAAATGGTTAGAGGATATAAGTAATTTAAAGAGGTCTGGGCTTGTTAAGGGAATGGGTAAATATTGGACATTGGATCATAGTTGGAAAAATTTGCCTGTTTTTGTGAACGTTGGCGAGTTGAAAGGAAAAACAATGTATTTTTCGAGAGGCAATATAAATCTTGAAATATTTTAAAACCAAACACGTTTAGAAATAGGAACGTTTTTCGGCAGTTTGCACATTAATGATGAGACCAATTTCGCTTTATAGTTACAGTGTGTCTCTTCATTATTGAGCCTCGGAGTAATGGGAAAAGCTGTTCTCTCTTCACCCTGTCCATACAACAACCCCCCCCCCCCCCCATACTGTTAAACACCTCCATCAGGAGCATACCTTATCCTTCTTTGTTTAAAAGTAAAATCAAATAAATCGAGCTTCCCTTCAGTCTGAGTACTCTCTTGTCGTGTTACTTCTGAAATGTGTCACAGTTATCAGTGTAAAATTTCATCAGCGATTTTTCTGGCCATCTGAACAATAGGTTTATACCCTCCTGCACCCTCACACGTTCTTTCTGACTGTGAATAACCGTCTCATCTTTGTGTCATCAACAACATTATTTATCATTTCCCCCAAACTCCATCCCTCCAATTCTTATCGTCATCTTTTATGAAGTTCACTATTTAGCCTTGATGTTCTTCGTGTTCTTCAGATGTAGTTTCACAGGAAAAGAACTGAGAATTCCATTCTCTTGTATTCTTTTTTCTATTTCGATGAATTTACCGCGTGATGCAGTTGAGTTTTTTTCTTATTTTGGACAAATTTTATTTTGGACATGGAGCTCAATTCCCCTTTTATTCTAAACGCCTCTGTATGTTTTATTCATAAGGCTTGGAAGTAATTAATATTGGATTAGGTTTAGGTGGTTTTCACTGCAGCATTTGTGTTTTATGTGGACCTAGATAATGTTCTTTCTATCGTTCCCTGCAACAGTCAGAGCTGAAGGAACTTTCCATCTGTACGATGGACACAGATTCAAAATTTTGTTTGAAAGAGCTAGAGAGGTGATGAGAAAGATTCAATTAACTTCTACAGATATAGCCTCACGGCAGGAGATCAAATTGTTTTGTAAGTCACCTTGAATTGGAAACAAATTATTAAAACATATGCTCACTTTTCTTCATCCTGTAAAAACAGGTCCAAAAAATGTTCTTACAGCTGCTCCTGGGATTGCAGGCAGTCAAATATTTCATGTAGCCTTTTTTGCAGTTAATATGATTATCGTAGTTTATTAATTTAACATTTTTTTCTATTTTGTTTTATTTGCATTCAGAAGCAAAAAAAAGCAAAACAATTCATTACTTTCTTTCAAGCGAATATTTTTTTAAAAATATCTTTTTAAGGTGGTTTACAAAAAAACAAAAGAACTGTCTATAACTATAGGCCGATGAGTCTTACGTCCGTTGTGGGCAAAGTCTAAAAGAGAATTGTAAGGGATAGGATTCATGGACATCTGGATAGGAATGATGTGATCAAGGATAGTCAGCATGGTTTTGTGAAGGGCTGGTCGTGCCTCACAAACCTTATTGGATTCTTTGAGAAAGTGACTATGGAGGTGGACGAGGGTAAAGCGGTTGATGTGGTGTATATGGATTTTAGTAAGGCGTTTGATAAGGTTGCCCATGGTAGGCTACTGCAAAAAAATTCGGAGGTATGGCATTGAGGGGGAGTTGGAGGTTTGGATTAGGAATTGGCTGGCTGGAAGAAGACAGAGGGTAGTAGTTGATGGTAAAGGTTCATCTTGGAGTGCAGTTTCCCGCGGTGTTCCGCAAGGATCTGTTTTGGGACCATTGCTGTTTGTCATTTTTATAAATGACCTGGAGGAGGGGCTAGAAGGTTGGTGAGCAAGTTTGTAGATGTTACGAAAGTTGGTGGAGTTGTTGACAGTGAGGAAGGATGTGGTAGGTTGCAGCGGGATATAGATAAGCTGCAGAGCTGGGCAGATAGGTGGAAAATGGGGTAAATGTCCCTAAGTGTGAAGTGATTCACTTTGGTAAGAGTAACAAGAAGATGGAGTACTGGGCTAATGGTCGGATACTTGGTAGTGTGGATGAGCAGAGGGATCTTGGTGTCCATGTACACAGATCTCTGAAAGTTGCCACCCAGGTAAATAGTGCTGTGAAGAAGGCATATGGCGTACTGGCTTTTATTGGCAGAGGAATTGAGTTCCAGAGTCCTGAGGTCATGTTGCAGTTGTATAAGACTCTGGTGCGGCCGCAGTTGGAGTATTGTGTGCAGTTTTGGTCGCCATACTATAGGAAGGATGTGGAGGCATTGGAATGGGTGCAGAGGAGGTTTACCAGGATGTTACCTGGTATGGTAGGAAGATCGTATGAGGAAAGGCTGAGGCACTTGGGGCTATTTTCATTGGAGCAAAGAAGGTTTAGGGGTGACTTGATAGGGGTGTACAAAATGATTAGAGGTTTAGATAGGGTTGACCATGAGAGCCTTTTTCCACGTATGGAGTCAGATATTACGAGGGGGCATAGATTTAAATTAAGGGGTGGTAGGTATAGGACAGGTATAGGTAGATTCTTTACTCAGCGAGTCGTGCGTTCATGGAATGCCCTGCCAGTAACAGTGGTGGACTCTCCCTCTTTATGGGCATTTAAACGGACATTGGATAGGCATATGGAGGAAAGTGGGCTAGTGTAGGTTAGGTGGGCTTGGATCGGCGCAACACCGACGGCCAAAGGGTCTGTACTGCACTGTATTTTTCTATGTTCTATGTTCTGAAATGTTTCTTTTATTACACAGCAATAGATATTTTAGTTTTGAAAAGTTTGTCCCTTCATTCCGGAGAGTACTACTCATGCTCATGTCCGGAGAAGACTTTTCTTCTCAGAATTTGTTGAAGGGGAATACTTTTATTGATTTAATTAGCTGAATGATTGATTTTATTTATTTTTTGTGTGTGTTTGAAACGTATAAGTATATATTTTTCCATTGTCTGTAGTTGATGAAAGGTAACATAATGTGTAGTAAAGGAAATCCTGGTTTAAAGGTCACATTTAAGGGACAGAGAGGATGGCTTGTAGATTTAAAAAAAAACAGCAAATCAGTGAGATAGATTTATGTCAGTCAGAAAAGATAGGAATATAGTTCAAAATTCTCTTGTAGCTATACCTCTATCAAATGATTTTCAGTTTTTAGAACTGGTGAAGGGAATTGTGTCTCTGAGGAAAATGGAAGAGTCATCAGTTATTGGACACTTGGATTGATTCTTATGTTCGGCAGCTTTTGACAAGATTTTGTAGAATTATTGCTACAGTGAGCTCTTCTGTCAGGGGCATCAACAGGAGATTCTATGGCCGTGACCATTGATTTAGGATGGTTTGTTGCTTTCCCTGTGCTAGGATTAAGAACATCTCTAAACTTTTCAAGCACATTGTTACAGGTAAAATTGAGTAGCCAGAATTTATTGTACATAGTAATAGGAATGATATTTTTGGGAAAGGTTAAAGCAGTACAGAATGAATTTAAGTGGGGAGGTCGAAGATTAAAAATAAAACCTTAGAAGTAGTTATTTCTGATTTACTCCCAATGCCAACCCCAACCGGCAAGGAACACAAGGTTAAAGGAGATAAATCAATGGCTGAAGAATTATTATGTCGATGAGGGATTTCGATTTTTGGGAAATAGGAATCTATTTTAGAATAGAAAAGACCTGTTCAGAAAGGATTGGTCTAATCTAAACTGGAAAGCAACCAATATGTTTGCAGAGAGATTTGCTCATTCTATATAGGGAGACTTTATGTGGATAGAGACACCAAGGGGGATATTCCAAGTAGCATAACAAATTGTAGGATAGATGGAGAAGTTTATGAATGTGAGGATAGCATGTCAATTAGAAAAGAAAGACGAGAGATTCAAGAGTATACAGTAATTGTGAAGCACTCAATTGCATTTAGTTATATGTAAGGGGTCTTACAGGGAAGGCTGATGAACTCAGAGCATGTTTTAGAACGTGGGACTGGGGCATCATATTTATTACAGAAAGTTGGTTGAGAGAGTTCAATTCGAGAGTGTAGTGCTGGGAAAGCATACCAGAACAGGCAGCATGTGAGAAGCAGGAAAATCAACGTTTTGGCAAAAGCACCTTATCAGGAATAAGCCGATTAAGGCCTTTTGCCTGAAACGGCGATTTTCTGCTTCTCAGATGCTGCCTGACCTGCTTACTTTTCCAGCCCCACATTCTCGACTCCCATCTCCAGCATCTGAAGTCCTCACTTTCTCCGGAGAGATGTTCAAAACTGACAATTCAATGTTCCAGGTTTTTAAGTGTCACAAAAAGGATAGAAAAATCATTCAGTTGGCTTTGAGGGGAGGTCCGCCCTTTTTGATTAAGGAATAAATTAATGCTGCAACTGAGAAAGATATTTCTGAAAATACATCCAGTTAAAACATGCGGATAGCATTAAAAATAAGAAAGCAAAAATCTGCTTGAAGCGATTGCACTAAATGCGCATTTGTGACAAATCGTCCAGTGAAAATATATTGGTAGAAATTATAAATAAGAAAGGAAAGAGCACGCCAATGGTATTGTACCGAATGCTCTCCAACAATAAGAAAGAAATTGAGAAACAAACATGCAGGGAGATCTCGGATATATGTAAGCTTAATAAGGTTGTTATAATGGCGGATTTTAATTTTCATAAAATTGATTTGGACTACCACTGTATTATATGGTTGGATGGTGAAACATTTGTCAAATGTGTTCACGAAAATTTTCCACATTAATATGTAGATGATCCCCAGGAGATAGGGAATAAAAGTCCATTCCTGGTTCACTAGACAGCAACAAACAAACAAAAATGTGTGCAACTCATATTCATCCAGCTTGAACGCGATTTGTCCAATGTGCCACTTGTTTTGGTGTCATCTGCAAACTTACTAACCTTACCTTCGATATTATCACGCACATCATGTACATAAATGACAAACAATGAACACCCAGAACCTACCACTGTGAACACTGCTGGGCACAAGCCTTCAGTCCGAAACATAACCGCCCTCCATTACTCACTGTCTCCTGCCATTGCACCAATTGAAATTGCTGGAGAGAAACCCCACAGATCTGTCAGTATCAGGGCGGAGAAAAAATGGAATTAACTTTTTTTGAGTCCAAAATGACTTGTTCAGAAGC